>NC_077229.1:436479379-436779379 GCF_027887165.1 Monodelphis domestica | reverse complement strand
TGCTCCTGTCATACGAACCATTAATTAGTTGACTAAAAGTCTGATTTGTACTGATTTCTCATTTGATTTTAAAGTAATCTGCTCCCTTGATTAGATGTGGGGTTAGGCGGCAGGCACTGACCCTTCCAGTCCATGGTAGCACTGGCTTGGATGATCTCCTTTGAAGTGTGGAGTCTCTTTGCTTTTTGGGACTGAAGTTTGACCCTGTGACCCCCTCAGGCAGACAGGATTGGGTTGCAGAACTTTCTGTAGATGCAGATGCTTTCCTGGCCCCAAAATTAAAAGTCTGTGTGGTAGAATGCCTCAGGACAAGCATTATTCAGAGTCAAAGGCCCCCCAGTGTAACACAGTTCGTGCTTTAAACCTGTCCAGAGAAAACACACACACACACACACAAAAAATATAAGGGAGAGATTTCTAGCCTTCAGCTTTTCATTTCACCTGTTGCCCTGTGGCCTGCTTCTCTCAAAGAAACATTCATTTATGTTGGAAAGTTGCTTTTATCTCTACTCTAAATAAAACTGCCTTTCTCATGTTTCTCAGGGTCCCTTCTCTCTTTCCTCATCCTCCCCTCTATCTTTTTCCTCTCCTCTGCTCTCCTCTGCTCTCCTCTCCTCTGCTCTCCTCTGCTCTCCTCTCCTCTGCTCTCCTCTCCTCTGCTCTGCTCTCCTCTCCTCTCCTCTCCTCTCCTCTCCTCTCCTCTCCTCTCCTCTCCTCTCCTCTCCTCTCCTCTCCTCTCCTCTGCTCTCCTCTGCTCTCCTCTCCTCTCCTCTCCTCTCCTCTCCTCTCCTCTCCTCTCCTCTCCTCTGCTCTCCTCTCCTCTCCTCTCCTCTCCTCTCCTCTCCTCTCCTCTCCTCTGCTCTGCTCTGCTCTCCTCTGCTCTGCTCTCCTCTGCTCTCCTCTCCTCTGCTCTCCTCTCCTCTCCTCTCCTCTCCTCTCCTCTCCTCTCCTCTCCTCTCCTCTCCTCTCCTCTCCTCTCCTCTCCTCTCCTCTCCTCTCCTCTCCTCTTCTTTGTTTCTCTCTCTCTCTCTCTCACTGTCTTTGTATCTTGCTCTCTTTCTCTTCCTCTCTGTCCCTTCAGCTCTGTTTCTCTGCATCTCCCCCCACCCCCTCTCTCTCCCTTCTATGTCTCTGTCTCCTCTTTCCCTTACTTTCTTTAGCCTTTAGCATACAGTAATTCAGTCCCCAGTTCTCTAGGTAAGTAGTTATATTGTATGGACAAAGCACCTCTGATTGATTTTAGACTTTGTGTATATGAGAATTTAAAATATCATTTTATTGAGAACCAGCTGTGTTTAAAAGCATAATGTGGAAAGCTTAACCAATAAAAGGTCTGTACCATGTCCTGAAAGAGCTTCTGAGGCTTTGATTCACAGATTTAGAGCTGGTAGGGATCTCAGAGACCATCTAGTCCAACATCTTCACTTTACAGATGAGGCAACTGAGACTCAGATGGCTTAGGTGACTTGCTGAAAGTCATATAGATAAGTAAATAGCAGGATCAAGATTTGAACTCAAGACACAAAGTGGTATACTGGAAACAACATTGATTTAGAGTCAGAGGACCTGGTTTTTAATCCAAGCTTGGCTAATTCCTACCTCTGGTTCTAGGGCAAGTCATTTGGCTTCAGTTTCCCTTTATTCAAATTGACTCCCAGGGCTCTTCCAGCTCTGTTTTAATACTACAAATTATTTAAATATAGTTTTGAAAAATAGGTATATTTTGCTTGAGACTGGCAACCCTTCCCTCAGACTTTAAAGACTTTCCCAATTACCAAGCACTTCATTCAGAGCTAATGAGTAAGGAGAAATGGGCAGCTCTAAAAGAAAGAGGAATGAAGGGAGGGTATTTGGCATCTGGCCTCTAAATAAGTTTTGTAAGAACCTAGTCTGAGCCAAGCTGACACTGCCTCCCTCTAGGTTTGTTAAGCCTGGATCCTCCTAGGAAAGCCACATTCCCTGGAAGGAGGGAAAGGAACATCCTTGGAGTCTGCTCATTGACTTATTAACTAAGGATGAAACCAACATGTCTTTCTAAATATTTTAAATATCACTATTTAACCCAAAGTGCTTATTAATAAAAAAAAATTCCTTATTGTATGAGAATCCAAGTCATGCCATGAAGAATTTTTTCAAATCTATTCTGACCTTCCTTCTGTTTTTTGTTTGTTTTTTTGTTCTCATCTTGTCCAGTTTCTGTATTAGTTAGGTCTGTGTTTTTAATCTTTCTCACCTTGTGACCTTCCCACCTTAGTATCCTACTTCACTTGACCACAAAAACACGTGCAAACCTTTGGTTTGCTTTATGGGAATAACCAATTATAAAACAGCTATTTGGCACTATTTTGATTTTCTCTCCCACTTTAAGATTTTAAGTCTTTTAAGTCTTTAAGATTGGGCAATGGGTTGTGCAGACAGAGAGCTTGGAAGGGCTTACCACATAGAGGCAGGATCACTCCACCCAACATCATTAATTGGATCCATGAATACATGACTTTGGGTAAAACCCAGAATTACTGGGTGGGTGGGTGGGTGGGGTTGGTTAGCTCCAAAGGAACAGAACTGAAGGAATCCAGCAGAGATCAAGGCCACTGAGTCTGGAAGTGGGAGTAAAAGAAGAACCAGAACCAATAGACCCAGAGGCCTAACAACCTCAGCAGGGTTAAGAACAATGATGGTGGACTATGGTCTTAGCAACATCATTAAGAAGGCTCTATGGTCTTAGCAACATCATTAAGAAGGCTCTTGGTTGAGGATAATGTGATGAGGGGTAGTCTACCACTTGCTTTTGCCAACAGAGTAAATGTCTTACTATTAGGATTATCTTTTAATCCCCAAATAGCTGGGATTTCCAGTTCAAGAAAGATTTCTAACAGTAATATTATTTGAATTTAATATTCTTTTGTATTCAAGTGATTTCTTTCCTCCAAAGAGCCTGAACACTTTTTACATATTAACAAATTTGTCTTTTACTCCTACCTATAGATAGATTATTTAAGACCCAGAGAAACAGTCAGCAAGACTTAAACCAGAGTCCTATATTTTAATTTAGAACAACAAATTTCTGGTTTTCCTAATAACCTTACATTGCACTAACCTATTCTAATTGCTATTTTTAAATCACTTTGAAAAAAACTTGGGCACATTTTAGTTAAATATCAGAATAATTTGCTTTCCCAGATCCAATCTCTGTTTCTCATGCTATTATGACATATTATCTCTGTCAAAATGCTATTCATGTCCCTTTGTAGCCCATGTGACACCTTCTCCATGAAATCTTGCCTGACTACTACAGCCTACCTTCCATTTCCCTCTTTTCTAAATTTCTAACATATTTATGATCTGTACCACATGATTCAGTACCTAATTATAGACTATTTGAATGTTACATAGTAGAAAAAATATTGGTCTTGAATTCCGGAGACACTTGGATTCATCTAGTATCTCTGACAATTCCAAGTTGTGTGATTCTGAGTTGTCTAATCCTGGGGCTAGTAATACCTATCACACTTCCCTACACACTTAGTCCCTCCACCCTGAACCTGTTTTACAGATAGGGAAAATGAGGACCAATGGTTTGGCCAAGGTTACACAGATAGTCAGTGGCAGAACCAGAATTTCAACTCAGATCTTCTTGCCCCAAATCCAGTGCTTTCCTCTACTTCATCATGCTCCCATTTACTATATAAATCTTATGGAAGAGCTCGAATTTTATAAAGAGATGCACAGGAAATAGAAGGTAGGTTAGGTCACTTATTGCTCAGAAATTTTCCATTATATCTGACTCTTTGAGACCCCATTTAGTGTTTTCTTGGCAAAGATAGTGGAATGGTTTGCCATTTCTTTCTCCAGCTCATTTTCAGATGAGGAAACTGAGGCAAACAGGGTTAAGTGACTTGCTCAGGTTCATATAGACAGGAAGTATCTGAAATCAGATTTGAATTCAAGAAGATGAGTCTTCCTCACTCCAGGCCTGGCATTATTATCCATTGTACCACATGACATACAGAAGTAAAAAAATGTGGTATAGTCTTCAAAGAATAGGAGCCCATGTGGTATAGTCTTCAAAGAATAGGAGCCCATGTGGTATAGTCTTCAAAGAATAGGAGTCCTAAATAACCAGAGATATAACAATGTTAGGAACACCAAAATCTTGGTTGGACCATATCTATAGTATCATGTCCAGTTTAAGAAAAGGTCATGTAGGAGAGTGAAAGACCTTGGAACAAAGCCACAGAAAGAGTATTTATCTTGGAGAAAGAAGACAGGGCAGAAATGATAGTTATATTCAAATATGTCAAGGATTGTCATGTGGAAAATGGATATAACCTTTTCTTGGTTTGCCTGCAGGTAGAACCATGACCAAATATTAGAAGTAATAGGGAGATAGATTCTATTCAAGATAAGGGGGGAGAATGTACTAACAATTAGAGCTATTGAAAAAGGAATTGGGCTGGTTTCAGGAGGGTAAATTTTTCTACCACTCAGAAATATTCAGGAGGAAGATATTTGATTAGAATCACAGAATTGGAGAATTGGAAAAGTTCTTAGGAGCTTATTTAGTCTGCTCATTAAGAATGTTGAAGTGGATCATGTCTTTTCCCCCTGAAGACATCTCTTCTCTTCTCATCATTCACAAATACATTAGAAATACGCCTTCTGAGCTGCTGCAGATCCCTGCCCCCTTTCACTTTTCCCATATCAAATGGCCACATAATACTTTGTGTAGGGGATGGACTAGATCATCTCTGAGCTCCTTTCTAATCTAATAGTTTCTATAATAAAAAATCGGCTTAGTTGATCAAACATTCTGTCTGGAAGCAATGCACCCATGGCATTTTCTTGGAGCCATCTAGACTGGAGATCATGTAACTTTAATTAAGGCCAGCCTTTGTTACACTTCTCATTTACACAACTTGTTTTTTGTCCTTCATTTTCAGAGGACCAATGACGTCACTGGTGATGTCTTAACTTGCTCCTGAATTGGATTTAAGTGAGGTAGAGTTGCATAAAATTGTCAGCTTTACTCTCTCTTCTAGAGTCATTGAAGTCCAGTGGAAATTCAAAAGTTAAGATGACTAGTGATAGCCTTGGTACAGTGGATGAACCTCGATGTATTCAATATTTGATCAAGCTCTAAATTCTCCATAGAAACTGCTTCTACCATCTTTATGGCCTGTTGGAATAAATTGTTCTCATCCACCCATTCCACTGGGGGAAGTCTTTTTTTTCTTTCCCTTCTCTTTGTTATTTACCTTTTCATGTTTCTCTTGATTTTTGTGTCTGGATATCAAACTTTCTCCTTAATTCTGGTCTTTTCTTTACAAATATTTGGAAATCTTCTATTTTGTTGAATGCCCATACTTTCCCCTGGAAGTATATAATCAGTCTTGATGGGTAGTGATCTTTGGTTGAAGCCCAATTCTCTTGACTTTCTGAATATCGTATTCCAAGCCTTGTAATCCTTTAGTATGGAAGTTGACAGATCTTGTGTAATCCTGATCAGTGCTTCTTGATATCTGAGTTGTCTCTTTCTGGCTTCTTGTAAAATTTTCTCCTTAGCTTGGAAGCTCTTGAATTTGGCAATTACATTCCTGAGGGTTATCTTTTGAGGATTTAGTATAGAGGGTGTTCTATGAATTCTTTAAATGTCTATTTTGCCTTTTTGTTTAAGAATATCAGGTAAGTTTTCTTGGATAATTTCTTGTAGTATGATGTCAAGATTTCTGCTTATTGGGGGCAGCTGGGTAGCTCAGTGGATTGAGAGCCAGGCCTAGAGATGGGAGGTCCTAGGTTCAAATCTGGCCTCAGACACTTCCCAGCTGTGTGACCCTGGGCAAGTCACTTGACTCCCATTGCCTAGCCCTTACCATTCTTCTGCCTTGGAACCAATACATAGTATTGATTCCAAGACAGAAGGTAAGGGTTTAAAAAAAGATTTCTGTTTATTTCTGGGTTTTGGGGTACATCAATTATTCTCAAATTTCCCTCTTGTTTAAGAATATCAGGACAGTATTCTTGGATAATTTCTTATAGTATGATGTCAAGATTTCTGTTTATTTCTGGGTTTTCAGGTAGACCAATTATTCTCAAATTGTCTCTTTGAGACTGGTTTTCATGATCAGTCATCTTTTCAGTGAGATATTTCATGTTTCCTTCTATTTTGTCAGTCTTTTGACTTTGCTTTATTAATTCATGCTGTTTTGGGAGATCACTGGCTTCTAATTGCCCGATTCATCTTTAAAGACTGGTTTTGTGCTACATTTTTTTTTATTTTTCCTTTTTGGTTTGGTCTATTCTGCTTTTCATGGCTTCCAGCTATTTAATTGTGTTCTCCAATTTATTTATCATTTCATTTGATTTATAAGCTTCTTTATCGAGTTGGGAGTTACTGTCTTTTAGACTGTTATTTTCTTTTTGAACTATTTCCAACTTTTCTTGCCAAAACTCCTCCACTTTTCTCAAAATCTCAGATTTAAATTCTTCAAGAGTTTGTGGCCAATTTCCATTTTTTTGAAGGTTTGAATGCATCTAATTGTTTGTTATCCTCTGTTGTTTCCTCTGTAGTTTGGATTTTTTCTCCATTAAAATTATCCAAAGCCTTCTTCTTGATCTTCTTGGTGGTTGGAAGTTGTATTTTCTGGGTATTGTTTGCCATCACTGTGCTGGTTTTTCCTTCCCTTTCCAGTCAGGAGTCTGAGTGAGGAGGGCAGGCTCTCTGTGTATGGAGCTCAGGAGAGTGTTTTTTGCCTGAGGCCACCTCTCCCGTCTCCACGGCTTCTACTATGCACCTCCCCTCTCAGAATTATCTCTGTGTCCAAGGTCCATGGTCTTCAGCCTGCTGGGGTCTCAGGTCTAGCTGCTCTCGGGGGTAGGTCCCTGGTGGTCTTAGTCAGCTGCCAAGGATCTAGAGGTGCCCCTCACTCGCCCACTGATTCTAGCATGCTGGTTCTGTGCCTGGCTCCGTATGTGGGGTGGGGGAGGGTTGATAAGCTCACATTTTGGTGGGAGCTATTTCACCCCCTTATAGTGTGGAAATGCCCAAATCCCATGTACCTTCAGGGCTGCATCCCACTGTGGAGACCCTTCGTTCATCTGAATTTGTTGGGTTTTTTTTTTTTGGTCTTTTGAGGTAGTCTATATTGGTAGGTGGTAAAGAGAGAAAGAATCCTGCCTCTATACTGCAGCCATGTTAACCGAGAAGTCTTGGGGGAAGTCTTCACATGCTTGGGGTAGAGACTCCCTTAACTCACCAGCAAGTCTGCTAAAATGGCTTTACTGGGTAGTGTTGCTGTGTATGCTATAGCTTCTTGGAGCCATAGGGGAGAATTGGGTGAGAAGTAGACACAAAAGGTGGATGAGAAGTCCTTAAGAGGGCTCAGACAAGTCCTCACGCCAGAGATGCTAGTCCTTTCTGCACATCTCAAAAACTCGATACAAATAGGCTGGTATTAGCATTTCTAGAGACTTAAAAAAACCCTTAGCATGTCCACAAAAAGGATGAGGATGTAGCCAGTGCAATAGTACCTATGAGCACAGTTCTATATGAAAGGGATGCAAACCTGCTGCCTCCAGGGTAGTCTCTACATATGTTTTTTTCTATTGCCTATCTTACCCCCACTGTAGGCTGGAGGTTGGTGCCTCTTCTCTAGTTTCTAGTTCTGGTTTATCTCACACTCTCTTCTCCGTTAGTGGCTACTTCTGGACCAGAGCTAAGGACTGAGGGTCTTTCCAAGGGACCAGAATCTCAACCAGGCTCTGCTTTTAAGTAAACATCCTATTTAGAAGATGAAGGCAATTGGCCCTTCTGCCATTATAAACCAATTCTCTTATTAAACATTCAGGGTTTAATGAAGTCACTGTTAGTGTTTATCCATGCAGTGTGTACCAATGGAAAGAACATTGTCTGGAGAGTTAGAGGTCCTTGGTTCAAATCCTCTCTCTGCCCCTTACTGCCTGGATGACCCTGGCCAAGTCATTCTTTCTCTTTGTTTCCTCATTCATAAAATGAATTGGTTGGATTAGATGGCTTCAGAGGTCCCTTTCAGCTCTGGATTTAGGATTCTGTGGTCCAAGTGATAGTGAACAATGAAAAAGTATTACGTTTGGTTACCTCCAACTGAGGTTTCTCAGGATGTCCTGGAAATTCATAAGATGAGAACAATGAATCCAAAGAGTAGATAAGGAATTTGTCCTAAAGCATTCCATATACTAAGAAAGTCTAGAACTGCACAACATTCAAATTACAGTCTAAATAAAACAAAGATGGTCTTTTACAAAGAAAACTATGTCAGTGCCATAGATGGAGCTTCTTAGAAGCACAAGCCACCATTTTGCTGATAAATTTAGGTGCTTGGCTCAGAGTCTATAGACTAATTAAAACAAATCCTTACCTTCTTTCCTAGTATCAATTCTAAGACAAAAAAAGAGTCAAGGACTAGGCAATCAGTACTAAGTGACTTGCCCAGGATCACACAACTAGAAGGCATCTCAGGGCAGATTTGAACCTAGGCCCTCCTGACTTCAGACCTGGTGCTTTATTCACTACGCTTCCTAGCTGTCCCTTTATAGACTATTTTTTTAACCCTTACCTTCTGTCTTAGAATCAATGTAAGAATTGGTTCTAAGGCAGAAGAGTAGTAAAGGCTAGACAATTGGGATTAAGTGACTTGCCTAAGTTATACAACTAGAAGGTATCTCAGGACATATCTGAACCCAGAGCCTCTTGATTCCAGCCCTGGTACTCTATCTACTATCATACCTAACTATCCCTTTATAAACTATTTCACCAGAGTGTTCTATATCTGATATCCCAAACAAACTTTGAATTCTTTAGCTTAATGTCATAAATGCCATTTTCAAAGAAACTAGTAAAATTTTAAATGTAATTTACCAGCAATTATTATGAGATGTTCCATAAACTTGAGTCTTCTAGAATGGGACTTGTTTTTTTGTTTGTTTGTTTGTTTGTTTGTTTTTTAATTTTATTTAATTGATAAATTTAGAGCATTTTTCCAGGATTACAAAAATCATGAAGACTTGACTAGTTCTAAAGGGATCCGCCGGGATCAGATGCTGCTCACCTAGTTCAGATTGAAACTTGAGAGGCTACTTAGGGTGATAAAAGCTACAGTGACCCCCAAATCTTCTTGACGGGGCTCTTGCTATAGGCTAATCCTTTCCTTGCACCAATCCTTTTTTGGGCTTTGTATTTCCAATGCCTTGTACACCGCCTGGCACAGAGCAGGGGCTAAATAAATACTTGGGAACTCAATGAAAGATATGTTCTGTTTTGCCCTGGGGCCGTTCATGATATTCTTGAAATGAAGCCATTCCTGTGGCAAGTAAAATCAAAGTTTCTACTAAAAAGTCTAATCCAACCTATCTTCAGAAATGGAAACGTCAATGTGTGCTCAATTTGTGTTACTTAAATTAAAAGAAAATCCGGGTCAAAGAATCAGTTGAAAGAGATCTCGGCCACTAGGAGCAAACGCATATAGAGACACTCAAGAATTATACTTTATATATATATATATTTTTTTTTTAATATATTTTTATGGATTGTACCTTCTTTTTTTTTACTTTTTAAACATTATTTTATTTGTTTATTTACAAACATTATTCATTGGAAACAATGATCATTATCTTTTCCTCCCCCTGCCCCCTTCCCACCACTTCTCCCATAGCCGGCGCACAATTCCACTGGGTTTCACATGTGTTCTTGGTTCGAACCCATTTCCATATTTTTGGTATTTGCACTAGAGTGTTCATTTAGAGTCTCTCCTCAGTCATTTCCTCTCAGCCCCTGTAGTCAAGCAGTTGCTTTTCATTGGTGTTTTTACTCCCACAGTTTATCCTCTGCTTGTGGATAGTGTTTTTTAGATCCCTGCAGACTGTTCAGAGACATTGCATTGTCCCTAGTGGAGGAGTCCATTACCTTCGATTGTACCACAGTGTATCAGTCTCTGTGTACAATGTTTTCCTGGTTCTGCTCCTTTCATTATGCATCACTTCCTGGAGGTTGTTCCAGTTCACATGGAATTCCACCAGTTTATTATTCCTTTGAGCACAATAGTATTCCATCACCAACATAGACCACAATTTGTTCAGCCATTCCCCAATTGAAGGGCATCCCCTCATTTTCCAGTTTTTGGCCACCACAAAAAGGCACAGCTATGAATATTCTTGTACAAGTCTTTTTCTTTATTATCTCTTTGGGGTACAAACCCAGCAGTGCTATGGCTGGATCAAAGGGCAGACAGTCTTTTATCACCCTTTGGGCATAGTTCCAAATTGCCCTCCAGAATGGTTGGATCAGTTCACAACTCCACCAGCAATGAATTAGTGTCCCTACTTTGCCATATCCCCTCCAGCATTCATTACTTTCCATAGCTGTCATGTTAGCCAATCTGCTAAGTGTGAGGTGATACCTCAGAGTTGTTTTGATTTGCATCTCTCTGATTATAAGAGATGTAGAACACTTTTTTATGTGCTTATTAATAGTTTTGATTTCTTTTTTTTCTTTTTTTTAAAAATATTATTTTATTTGTTCGTTTTCATACATTATTCACTGGAAACAAAGATCGTTTTCTTTCCCTCCCCTCCCCTTCCCCCCCCCCTACCCCCGCCTTTCCCTCTCCCATAGCCGACGCATGATTCCACTGGTTATCACATGTGTTCTTGACTCGAACCCATTTCCCTGTTGTTGGAGTTTGCATTATAGTGTTCATTTAGAGTCTCTCCTCAGTCTTATCTCCTCCAACCCTGTAGTCAAGCAGTTGCTTTTCAGCGGTGTTTTTACTCCCACAGTTTATCCTCTGCTTGTGGGTAGTATTTTTTTTTAGATCCCTGCAGATTGTTCAGGGAAATTGCATTGATACTAATGGAGAAGTCCATCACCTTCGATTGTACCACAATGTATCAGTCTCTGTGTATAATGTTTTCCTGGTTCTGCTCCTTTCGCTCTGCATCACTTCCTGGAGGTTGTTCCAGTCTCCATGGAATTCCTCCACTTTATTATTCCTTTTAGCACAATAGTATTCCAAATAGTTTTGATTTCTTTGGCTGAGAACTGCCTGTTCATGTCCCTTGCCCATTTATCAATTGGAGAATGGCTTGATTTTTTGTACAATTAATTTAGCTCTTTGTAAATTTGAGTAATTAAACCTTTGTCAGAGGTTTTTATGAAGATTATTTCCCAATTTGTTGCTTTCCTTCTGATTTTAGTTATATTGATTTTGTTTGTACAAAAGCTTTTTAATTTGATGTAGTCGAAATTATTTATTTTACATTTTGTGATTCTCTCTATGTCTTGCTTGGTTTTAAAGTCTTTCCCTTCCCAAAGGTCTGACATGTATACTATTCTGTGTTTGCCTAATTTACTTATAGTTTCCTTCTTTATGTTCATGTCAGTCACCCATTTTGAATTTATCGTGGTGTAGGGTGTGAGGTGTTGATCTAATCCTAATCTCTCCCACACTGTCTTCCAGTTTTCCCAGCAGTTTTTATTGAATACTGGATTTTTGACCCAAAAGCTGGGATCTTTGGGTTTATCATATATTGTCTTGCTGAGATCACTTGCCTCAAGTCTATTCCACTGATCCTCCTTTCTGTCTCTTAGCCAGTACCAAATTGTTTTGTAATATAGTTTGAGATCTGGGACTGGAAGACCCCTTTCCTTTGTATTTTTTTTTCATTATTTCCCTGGATATCCTTGATCCTTTGTTATTCCAAATGAACTTTGTTATGGTTTTTTCTTAATCAGTAAAGAAATTTTTTGGAAGTTCTATGGGTATGGCACTAAATAGATAGATAAATTTGGGTAGGATGGTCATTTTTATTATATTGGCTCGTCCTATCCATGAGCAGTTAATGTTTTTCCATTTGTTCAAGTCTAGTTTTAGTTGTGTGGAGAGTGTTTTGTAGTTGTGTTCATATAGTTCCTGTGTTTGTCTTGGGAGGTAGATTCCTAGGTATTTTATTTTCTCTAAGGTGATTTTGAATGGGATTTCTCTTTCTAGTTTTTGCTGCTGAACTATGTTGGAGATGTATAGAAATGCTGATGACTTATGCGGGTTTATTTTGTATCCTGCAACTTTGCTAAAGTTGTTGATTATTTCAATTAGCTTTTTGGTTGAATTTCTAGGATTCTTTAAGTAGACCATCATGTCATCTGCAAAGAGCGATAGCTTAGTCTCCTCCTTGCCTATTTTTATGCCTTCAATTTCTTTTTCTTCTCTAATTGCTACTGCTAGTGTTTCTAGTACAATGTCAAAAAGTAGAGGTGATAATGGGCATCCTTGTTTCACTCCTGATCTTATTGGGAATGAATTTAGTTTATCCCCATTGCAGATGATATTGGCTGATGGTTTTAGATATATACTGTTTATTATTTTTAGGAACAAACCTCCTATTCCTTTGCTTTCTAGTGTTTTTAATAGGAATGGGTGTTGTATTTTATCAAAGGCTTTTCCTGCGTCTATTGAAATAATCATGTGATTTTTGTTGGTTTGCTTGTTGATATGGTCGATTATGTGGATAGTTTTCCTAATATTGAACCAGCCCTGCATCCCTGGTATAAATCCTACTTGATTATGGTGGATGACCCTTCTGATCACTTGCTGGAGTCTTTTTGCTAGTATCCTATTTAAGATTTTTGCATCTATATTCATTAGGGAGATTGGTCTATAATTTCTTTCTCTGTTTTTGACCTGCCTGGTTTTGGAATCAGTACCATGTTTGTGTCATAAAAGGAGTTTGGTAGAATTCCTTCTTTGCTTATTATGTCAAATAGTTTGTATAGTATTGGGATTAACTGTTCTCTGGATGTTTGATAGAATTCACTTGTGAATCCATCAGGCCCTGGGGATTTTTTCTTAGGGAGTTCTTTGATAGCCTGTTGGATTTCATTTTCTGATATGGGATTATTTAAAAATTCTATTTCTTCTTCTGTTAGTCTAGGCAGTTTGTAATTTTGTATATATTCATCCATATCGCCTAGATTGCTGTATTTATTGCCATATAATTGGGCAAAGTAATTTTTAATGATTGCCTTGATTTCCTCTTCATTGGAGGTGATGTCCCCCTTTTCATCTTTGATACTGTTAATTTGCTTTTCTTCCTTCCTTTTTTTAATTAGATTGACCAGTACTTTGTCTATTTTGTTTGTTTTTTCAAAGTACCAGCTTCTAGTCTTGTTTATTAGCTCAATAGTTCTATCACTTTTGATTTTATTAATTTCTCCCTTAATTTTTAGGATTTCTAGTTTGGTTTTCTGCTGGGGTTTTTTAATTTGATTGGTTTTGAGTTTTTTTATTTGCATTTCCAATTGATTGATCTCTGCTCTCCCTAGTTTTTTGATATATGCACTCAGGGATATGAATTTACCTCTGATTACTGCTTTGGCTGCATCCCAAAAGGTTTGAAAGGATGTCTCGCCGTTGTCATTTTCCTTGACGAAATTATTAATTGTTTCTGTGATTTCTTCTCTAACTAAACAATTTTGGAGTATCATATTGTTTAATTTCCAATTAATTTTTGATTTGGTTTTCCACATACCATTACTGATCATTATTTTTATTGCCTTGTGATCTGAAAAGGCTGCATTTATTATTTCTGCTTTTCTGCATTTGTATGCCATGTTTCTGTGACCTAGTGTATGGTCAATCTTTGTGAATGTGCCATGTGGTGCTGAGAAGTAGGTGTATTCCTTTTTATCCCTATTTATTTTTCTCCATATGTCAACTCTATTTTTTCTAAGATTTCATTCACTTCTTTTACCTCTTTCTTATTTATTTTTTGATTTGATTTATCTAAATTTGATAACGGTTGGTTCAAATCTCCCACTAATATTGTTTTACTGTCTATTTCTTCCTTCAATTCTTCTAGTTTCTCCATTAGAAATTTGGGTGTTATATTATTTGGTGCATACATGTTGATTAGTGATATTTCCTCATTATCTAAAGTCCCTTTTAACAAAATATAATTACCTTCCCTATCCCTTTTAATCAGGTCTATTTTTGCTTTGGCTTTATCATATATCATGATTGCCACTCCTCCCTTCTTTCTGTCAGTTGAGGCCCAGAAGGTCTTACTCCATCCTTTAATTCTGACCTTGTGGGTGTCTACCCACCTCATGTGTGTTTCTTGAAGACAACATATGGTAGGGTTTTGGATTCTAACCCATTCTGTGATTCGTCTATGTTTTATGGGTGAGTTCATCCCATTCACATTCAACGTTATGATTGTGACTTGTGAATTCTCTGGCATTTTGATATCCTTCCCTAATTCTAACCTTTCTTCTTTAGCTTTAACCTTTTAGTCCAGTGATTTACTTTAAATCAGTCCTTCTTTCCCCCTCCCTTGATATGTTTCCCTTTCTTGCCCCTCCCTTTTTGTTCCCTCCCCCTCCCCCTCTCTTTCCCTCCCTTTTTGTTTTCCCTCTCCCCCTCCCCCCTTTGGTTTTCCCTTCTCCCTACCCTTGTTGGGTAAGATGGAATTCAAGATCCCAATGAATCTGGATGTTCTTCCCTCTCAGAGTTGATTTCCCTGAGAGTAAGGTTTAAGTAAAAACTCTCTTCCTCTCCTTCTTATAGGAGTTTTCTTCCCCTCCCCTTCCCGTGTGAATCTTTGTGTGAGAAAGATTATTCTATTTCGTCTTTCTTTTCCCCCTATTTACACATTTCATTTTCCCCACATGTTAGTATACATAGATTGATATAAATGTAGTCCTTATAGAAGAGACTTTGAGTAAAAGAAGATAACATTTTTCTCCTTTTCCCTTTCCTTCATATTTACCTTTTTCAGGTATTCCATGCTCTTTGTTTTTCGGTGTTGAACTTTCCACAGAGCTCTGGTCTTTTCTTTGCAAAAAGTTGGAAATCTTCTATTTTGTTGAATTCCCATACTTTCCCTTGGAAGTATATAGTCAGTTTTGCTGGATAGCTGATTCTTGGTTGAAGACCCAGCTCTCTTGCCTTTCTGAAGATCATGTTCCATGCCTTACAATCATTCAGAGTGGAACTTGCAAGGTATTGTGTGACCCTGATTGGCATTCCTTTATATCTAAATTGTGTTTTTCTAGCTTCTTATAGGATTATTTCTTTTGCTTGAAAGCTTTGGAATTTGGCAATTACATTCCTGGGAGTTGTCTTTTGGGGGTTTAGTGTAGAGGGTGTTCTGTGAGCTCTGTCAGTGGCTGTATTGCCCCCTTGTTCTAGAATCTCTGGGCAATTTTCTTTGATTATATCTTGAATTACGATGTCGAGTTTGCTGTTTATTTCTGGATTTTCTGGTAGTCCAATTATTCTTAAATTATCTCTTCTCCCTCTATTTTCCAAGTCTGTCACCTTGTCAGTGAGATATTTTATGTTCTCTTCTAATTTCTTGATCTTTTGGCTTTGCTTTATTGATTCTTGCTCTTTTACCTGCTCGTTTTCTTCCAGTTGCCTAATTCTGACCTTTAAAGCCTGGTTTTCCTTTTCAGTTTGGTCAAACTGGTTTTGTAGTTGTGTGAAATTCTTTTGCATTAATTACCACTTTTCCTGCCAGAAGGCTTCCATCTTTTTGATCATTTTCGATTCAAATTCTTCAAAAGTTTGTGGAGAGTTTCCATTTCCTTTGGAATGTTTCGGCGCATTTGCTTGTGTTTCCTCTTATATCTCCTCTGTATTTTGTATTTTTGCTCCATAAAATGTGTCCAAAGTTTCCCCCTTCTTGTTTTTCCTGTTGTGTTGAGGCTTTTTTGCTTCTGTGCTGTTTCCCATCTCTATCTGAGTGAGGGGGGCTGGCTCTTCTGTTATCTCTCTGGTGTTCAGTGGCTTTAGCCCCAGGCAAGTTGTCTGTCTTCCCCAGGAAGCCCGGAATTGCTGGTGTTTAGGTGTTTTGGTGTTACTACCCTCCTCAGTTCCCTCCAGATGCTTCTCTGTTGCCTTACTTCTATGCTCTGCACCTGGCTTGACACTCTCACATGTATTTCAATGCCTTTGATGGCCAGAGGAGCCTGCACTCTGAGGGGGAGGGGCTGTGGCTTCCTGGAGCTCTGAGGGCTGGTGATAGGATTAACCTCAGACTGAGTATGCCCTGAGGCAGGGACCTTCGGTGAGACTCAGATGGAAGGATCTGGTCAGGGGGCTACAGGCTCCTCCTGTCTCTCTCTGTTTCCCTGCTGTCTGGGTGCCCCCCGCAACTGGGTCAGGTTGTTTTTAGGGTTCAGCCTTCAGAATAACTGGCTCCCGAGGCCCTTTTGCCTGCCCTGAGGTACCTGCTGCTTGTGGAAAGAAAACTAGACTAACAGTTTGTGGGGGGGAAGGGCCAACGGGGAGTGGCAGATGGGTCTTGTGACTAGCACTTCCTTCCTGCCGGGGGAGTACTTCCATCCTGGTGTTGGAGGAGAGAGGAGCTTGGTCAGCCCAGTCTGGAGTGGCATGCTCTTCTTGGTTCAGCCCAAAGACACAGGCTTCTAAAGGTTAGAATTGTTCTTGGTTTTTTTTTCTGTGTACTGCTAAGATTCTGAATTAGAACAACGAGAGTAGACGGGAGTGGGATAAACTCTCCACCAGCCTCTGCGGCCTGGCCTCAGGTCTGAAACTGAGAAAAACTCCAATCCCAACTAGTTATTAAACTTTATGTTATTTGAATTTGCAGTCAGATAAGTGAACTATCTTTTCTGGTCATAGAGGGAGCTGAACTTCAATTCAGTCATTGAAAGACAAACCATCCTTATTGGACCCCTGCTGTTTCCTCTCAGCAGGGGGCATCTTCCTCCCTTGCCTCACCAAGCAATATTCCCTCTCTCCCTTCAACTCCTCCATACCCCCATACAAACTTCCCCATTTATCCCCTGTTTTCCAATCTTCCTATTTCCTTTCCCAAATAAATATTACAGTTTTTGGCAGAGCCAGGTAGGTTTTCCAACCTATTTTTGTTAAGAATTTGGGAAAAGGGAGCAACTGGAGGTTGAATATTAAATATTACATGCTGCCTCAGATTCAGCGCTCTGGGTTGGGGGGGATGGGTCCTGGGACCTTCCTTTTGCCTACCCCTTAGATGCGAGTGATCTCGTGTTCTGACTTTTGGGGGGCCGTACCTTTTGATCCAGGTCCAGGAGGAGTGTTCCCAGGGTTTATTCTGTTGTTTGTTTTGAATTCCAGTTCCCTAGGAGCATTCAGTTTGAGATCGGTAAGAAAGGGTTTCTGGAGCTCTGAACTTTAGCTTTCTCTAAGCTGCCATCTTGACCGGAAGTTGGGGGACTTGTTTTTTTAAAAAATCATTTTCACAGAGTATTCTCTGCTTCTGGAATCCAGAATGTAATATTTATTGGTAGAGATGGGGAGGATAGGAAAAATGGGAAATAAAGGGAAGGTCTGTAGCAGGGTAATGGAGGAGTTTAAGGGGAGAGAGGGAGTATCGCTTGGTGAAGCAAAGGAGAGAGATGCCCCCTGCTGAGAGGAAGCAGCAGGGGTCCGAAAAGGACTGTTTGTCCTGAATGACTGAATTGAAGTTCAGCTCCCTCTATGACCAGAAAAGATAGTCCACTTATCTGACTGCAAATTCAAATAATATAAAGTTTAATAACCAGTTGGGATTGGAGTTTTTTCCTCAGCTTCAGAGTTGAGGCCAGGCCCAGAGGCTGGTGGAGGGTTTCTTCCACTCCCATCTACTCTATATCAGTCCTGCTTTGTCTAATTCAGAATCTTAGCAGTAGACAGAAAGCAAACAAGAACAGTTCTAACCTTCAGAAGCCTGTGTGTTCGGGCTGAACCAAGAAGAGCATGCCACTCCTGACTGGGCTGAATAAGCTCCTCTCTCCTCTATACCAGGAAGCAAGTCCAACCCAGCAGGAAGGAAGTGCTAGTCACAAGACCCAACTGCCACTCCCAGATGCCCCTTCCCCCACCAACTGTCAGTCTTGTTTCCTTTCCACAAGAGCTTTGCCAAACATTGTACATTTCTGTAGTGGCTTAGGATACTTTTCTTCTCCCAAAAGGAGTAGTGCACCAACCTTGGAGTTATGCAGTCTGGGGTCAATCCTGTCTCTGTTACTACCTAGGTGATCTTGGTGAAGTCACAGCCTTCCTGGTTCTCAGTTGGCCATCTGAAAAACAAGGGAGTTGTATGATATAGCCTCCAAAGTTCTTTCCAGTTTTAAATTTACATATATACAATAATGTGTTATTTTTCACTACTCTTGCAGGCAACATTGCAATTTAGTATTGAGAAGGGAGCCTAGTTATTGAGCATCATCATAAATTGAGAGTCATCTTTGAGGGGATAGTTGGTTCAATCCCAAACTTACATGACATGAAATCAGAAGATCATACATTGATGGCAGAGTAGTATTAGTAGGATGCCTGTGGATTGCTAAAACATTAAATTATTCTCACATTAGAAAAACTCTAAAAAAATTAAAGTAGAAAATCTTTACTATAGGTTTCTTTGATAAAGATCTCACTTCTAAAACATATAAGGAACCATTTCAGAGTCCAAAATTGACAAAAAAAAGTTTTATGATATAACTGACAGTTCTCAAGGAAAGAAACCAAGATTATCTGTTGTTGCTATTCAGTCAGTTTCAGTCATGTCTGAATTTTGGTGACCCCATTTGGGGTTTTCTTTTTCTTTATACTTTTTTAAACATTATTTTATTTGGTCATTTTCATACATTATTCATTGTAAACAAAGATCATTTTTTTCCTCCCCCCCCCTCCTCCCACCACCCCTCCCCTAGCCAATGCGCGATTCCACTGGGTATCACATGTATCCTTGATCCGAACCCATTTCTTTGTTGTTGGTATTTGCATTAGAGTGTTCATTTAGAGTCTCTCCTCACTCCTGTCATATCCCCCCCACCTCTGTAATCAAACAGTTGCTTTTCCTCGGTGTTTTTACTCTCACAGGTTGTCCTCCGCTTAAAGATAGTTTTTTTGTTGTTGTTTTTTTCTCATAGATCCCTGCAGATTGTTCAGGGACATTGTATTGGTAATAAAGGAGAAGTCCATTATGTTCGATTGAACCACAGTGGATCAGTCTCTGAGTACAATGTTCTCCTGGCTCTGCTGCTTTCACTCTGCATCACTTCCTGGAGGTCGTTCCAGTCCCCATGGAATTCCTCCACTTTATTATTCCTTTTAGCACAATAGTATTCCATCACCAACAGATACCATAGTTTGTTCAGCCATTCCCCAATTGAGGGCATCCATTTCAGGTTTTCTTGGTAAAAATACTGAAGTGGTTTACCATTTCTCTCTCTTTATCATATTCAGATGAGGAAACTGAGGCAAATATGGTTAAATGACTTGTCCAAGGTCATACGACTAGAGGGTATTTGAGGTGAGATTTGAATGCTGGAAGATTATTCTTTTTGACTTTAGGCCCAGCACTCTGTCTACTGAGGCCACCTAGTTACCCCAAAGCTATCTATAGCCATATAAAAAATTCCAAATTACTACTAGATATATGAAAAATGAAAACGATTTTGAGATTCCACCTTTTATCCATTAGATTGACAAAGATGAAAAAATGTTAGAGAGATGGTGTGAAAACAGGTACATTGATACACTGTTGGTAGACCTATGAATGTGAACAACTATTCCTGAAAGCAAATTGGAATTCTACATGAAAGTTACTAAGCCATGCATTCCCATTGATTGAACTATACTACTCCTAAGCCTATACCAAAAAAACAAAAAAACAAAACAAAAAAAAAAAACCAGAAAAAAATTTCTATAGGTATTAAAAAAGGCATAGACGTCCTTTTGTGGTAAATAAAAAACTGGAAGTAAGAAGGAGGTCCATTGATTGAGGAATGGCACACAATGGCCTTTGTGGCGTAGGAATAAGAATGTTTTGTTCTATAAGACAAAAGGAAATATAATTTCAAAGAGATGTAGATTTTTTCTTTTTTTTAAATGAAGTTTATTTATTTAATTAATTAATTTATAATATTTTTCCATGGTTCCATCATTCATGTTCTTTCCCTCCCCATCTCTCACCCCACTGCTGTAGCCAATGTGTAATTCCACTGGGTTTTACATGTGTCATTGATCAAGACCTATTTCCATATTATTGATATTTGCACTGTGGTGATCATTTAGAACCTACATCCCCATCAACCCATGTGATCAAGAAGTTGTTTTTCTTCTGTGTTTCTGCTCCCACAGTTCTTTCTCTGGATGTGGATAGTGTTCTTTGTCATAAGTCCCTCAGAATTGTCCTGGGTCATTGCATTGCCACTAATGGAGAAGTCCATTACATTCTATTGTACTACAATGTATCAGTTCTCTGTGTACAATGTTCTCCTGGTTCTGTTCCTTTCACTCTGCATCAAGTTCTGGAGGTCCTTCCAGTCCCCATGAAATTCCTCCAGTTTATTATTCCTTTGAGCACAATAGTATTCCATCACCATCGGATACCACAATTTATTAAGCCATTCATCAATTGAAGGGCACCCCCATATTTTCCAAATTTGCCACCACAAAGGGCACAGCTATAAATATTTTTGTGCAAGCATTTTTCATTATGATCTCTTTGGGGTATAAACCCAGCAGTGCTATGGTTGGATCAAAAGGCAGACAGTCTTTTAGCACCCTTTGGGTATAGTTCCAAATTGCCCTCCAGAATGGTTGGATCAATTCACAACTCCAACTGCAATGCATTAATGTCCCAATTTTGCCACATCACCTCCAGCATTTGTTACTTTCCTCTGCTGAGTTGTAGATTTGTATGATGAACTGATGCAGAGTGAAGTAAGCAGAACCATGAAAACAATTTATAATAATGTCAACATAGTAAAGATAAAAAACTTTCAAAGCCATGGGAACCATGATCAAATGCAATGACCATTCATGGTACCTAAGGACCAATAATGAAACATACTATTTATAAAGTAGGTAACAGATTTACATATATATATATGTAAAATTTTATACCCTAAATCTGTACACATACACATGCCAATTAGGAAATTTATTTTACTTGACTATTTCTGATGTGACCTGCCTCATTGTTGGACCCTTCATTGAAGCTGATTCCATGATTCCTGAAATGTCTGTTTTTGATGCCTGAAGTATTGCTTTTTAGGGTAAAAAAGGGGCATCTAGGGTTGATTCCAATGTCAAATCCTTATTCCTTTTTGTAACAATTTCTCAGGAATTGAGAAAAACTTGGGAGTCTTATTGGCAGTTCATTAATCCACATAAGCATTCTTAGTATGGAGAGGAAGGGAATCTGGCCTCTGGAATTTAGTCCTGTTGTTGGCTCAACAAAAACCTAAATCTTTTACTCTTTAGCCTTGGTCTGAGGTCAAACTCACTTACTCAAGCATGTGCTTGGAATCTGGGTTAGTTATTTAGATCAGTGACTGTATTGGAGTCTACATTTTTAGTAAGGGTAAATTGGAGTATTCCCTATTCTTAGCCATATTAGGAAGGTATATTTTTGCAACAATAAAAAATTTTAAATTGTCTTAATGTACTTCTAAACAATGGTTTTGGAAGTACAGATCAAAGTCTATTACAACCATCTGCAAGGGACTCCAATTTTTGTCATTTTTGCTGTCTTACTGGTATTTAGTTTTATCAGATATGGCTTGAAGTCAGCAGTTCATCAGCCTGGCTTGGAAATCTTTTAGTCACACAGAGACTTCTTGTTATTTTAGAAGCTGTCCATGACTTACATCAATCATATAAATGACAGCCCAGAAGCTTCTGGGTTTCTCCTTTGCTCTTTCCACTCGTTCTTGCTACTGGCCTTCCTGTTGCTTCCTGGAAAATCTTTGAGCTTCCCTAACTCAGTTCTGACTTCACACCTCCCCCAGAGAAAAGAGAAACAGGAAGGGAAGGTGGCAAGGTAAACATCATTGTCGGAGTAACCACAAAGAAACAGTTTTACTGCTTTTCATGTGTCTACACAGGTTTCAGTGGTAGTTGGAAGAGGAAGAGAGAGGGTAGTCTTGTCTATACTATACCCATCTTACTGTCAGGTTTGGGGCAGCAGCAAAGGGGAGGGGATTTCAGAGTGGGAGACTTTATTCTATCATGCTAGTCTTTCCCCAGCCCCAGCCTCTCTCCTTACTCCTTAATCCTCTGTTCCGACACAGTGTAAAGATAATTTTAGGGTTGTGACTTAAAGATCTAGAGTTAATTGGTCGCTGGGGAAAATCCCAAATAAAATACCCATCAGTTTGGAAACTTATGGTAATTTAATTAATATAGAGGGAGGGAGTTTAAGGAGAAGGAGGGAAGAGAATATAGGATTTCTCCTGCCTGGCCTATGCCAGGGGGAGTTTAAAATCCCCAACTCTAGGTCTCTGAAGAAGATTAGAGGCTTCTAAGAGGATAAAGTTGGAAAGTAAAGGAGGGAAATTCAGCCAGAAACTCACCACCGAACCGGAGAATATCTTGTAGCCATGCTAATATGCCAAAAGTCCAGCATGCTGCTCTCAGCTAACTCTCCACTGTCAATCAGGGAAAAAGAGTATTCTGAGAGACAAAAAATCCCCATATATACTTTCACCCTTGTGTCTCCTCCTCTAAATTTTCATATATACCAATCACATCAAAGGCTCTAGGACTGCCTATACTTTTAGTTCTCATCTTCTTTGATTATATCTTTTGAGTTACTTAACACTTCTTTGTTAAGTTCACCTTTTGTTAGTTACTTGACTTTTTTGTGATTAATTTAACTTCTATAGTTACTTAACATCTTTGTGTATTAAGATACTTGACCTTTTTGTTATTAATTTAACCTTTATAGTTACTTAACACCTTTTTGTATTAAGACCTAAAAATAGACTTAGCTTAAAGTTCTAGTTTCACTGTAAGGTGAGAACTAAGTACCTTCATTGTTCAATCAGGAGATTACAACTTTATCTTCCCCTAAAGTATGGTCTAAGTAGGGTGGAGTAATTTAGAGTTCCCAAGACATTCCTGATTTTGTTAAACTAAGTATCTTCATCATTACAAACAGGAAATAGTCAAATCCAATGTTCACAAGAGGCATCAACAAGCTCTGGTGCAACTGGAGGTAGGGTTGGGCACTATGAGGAAGAGTAGAAATAGTCACTTTCACAATTAGGGAAAGAGCTGAGAGAGGTTTGCTTAAATTCTGGGTAGTCCAAATAAAAATCTCAATCTATTTTCTCATCAAAAGTTAAGCTCTCTAGTACTAGCTTTTGGGCATATTTGGGTTAGTAGGCTTTTGTGGGTTGGCTGGAGAATTTAACCACCATTTGTAACATTATTTGTATAGGAAACTGCTTTCCCTCAGGGATTAGATAATGAAATATAACTCCCTGTTCTTGGCAGAGGGGTGGGGGCCTCTGAGAGCAGAATGTTTCATACATTTTCAGATAAGATCTCTGTACCAGTTGTTTTTAGTTCATTCTTTTTCATTATTATAGGGGAGTGTTCAACTTCAAGGGTATAGAGGATCATATTTCAAAATGACTGCTATGTAAAATCAAAAGGCATAATGAAAGATCTTTTTTTTACATTGCGTACAATTGACTTAAATGAATTTTTGAAATATAATTGACTTATAAGTTGGGGTCTGACTGTAACAGTATTCACTTGAGGATTTGGTCTATGTCATAAGTCTGATGGATTTTGTTTGTTTTTTGTAACAGAAGTGGGAAGAGTGCAGTTATTATAGAATATCAGAATTGGGAGTTATCTCAGAAGTTATCTGGCTCAACCTTTTTCTTATGGTATGTAGATTTTAAGGAATTTAGGCAAAGCCTCACACTAAGTTGATTTAATGACTTGTGAAATGATAGACTTTATTGAATTATATATATATATATATATACAGATAGATAGAGATGTGAAAATGGATAATTAAGTGGATAATTAAATTAATTCCATATATTTGTAAACTTTAAAATAAATTTCATGTGTGAGAGAGTATACACATACAGGTATTCCTTCCACATGGGGGTGTGTGGTTAGTGTTAGAGTGCCCTCCTGATCTGGAAAAACTGCATAAAAATATTTGACTCTCTTCTTCATACCACAGGAAAAAAAACTGATTTTTTTCTTTTTCTTTTTTGGAGTGTTTATAATACCTTATTTTATTTTTTGGTCATTGTCATAAGAGCACACTCATACATAACCAAAACCCCAAAATAAGACCCTAAGTACACTGATGTGAAAGATGACTCCAACAGTTCTTTCTCTGGATATGGTGCCTTGTTAAGTATTTGGTTGTATGCTTTATGTAGTTCAGTGTTAACATTTCTAGCCTTTATGTGTAGTCTACTGTCTTTTGCATTCTTTTTGCAAGTTTTTAACTTTACTTATTTTATTTATTTACTTATTACATTTACTTATTTTAACTTTAAAAAAGAAACTGTGAGTATTTATGATATTAAAAAGTAAAATATGTTGATATTATATAATACTATATACATATCTTATGCATTTCTGAGTTTGTAAAGTTTTTCTTTGTCATCTGCTGGCCTTCTCATGTCACCTGTGACATCTGCAAAATTCCCCCCAAATTCCCATTTATTTTCTTATGCTGACTCAAGGTATGCCAAACCCAGAATGGGAGAAGTCATGATGTGGAAGGGATATCTATATATCTCTATATAGTGGGCATGCTCATTCACAGAGGGAGGGTACAAGAAGATTTGGGAAATCTGTTTGAGGGCCAACTGCTGGGTCTCCATCATTATCTGATCCCAGAAAGAAAGAGCTGCATGTATAACTGCTCCCAGAAGGTGGGAACAATCCAGACATATACTGATTACCAGCTGGAATTCAGGGATTCTTAGGGACCCTATGGTTCTATATAGAGTAAGACAAAGAAAGTGGGAGTTCCTCCTGTGCTCAAGTAGATCAGGTAAAGCTAAACTGAAAGGCTGAAAGCATTGCTTTGGAATCAGGGCTGCCTTCATGAATATTCTGGGTTGGAAGTTGTCTTTTTCTGTGTTGCCTCATTCCTCCTCTGAGTAAAGGGAACTAATCTAATATGCCGTGATTAATCTGAATGAAAACTACTTTTGTAGCATCCCTAAAGATGTCACTAAACATCTTCTTGAAGCCTCCAATAATATGGAAATTCATACCTACTGGCAGTCTTTTTTACTTTGGGCAACTTATTGATTAAATACAGGCAGCTAAATGGTACAGTGGACAGACAGGTCTGGAATCAGGAGACTTGAGTTAAAATCCAGCCTCAGATATTTACTAGTTGAACGATTCTGGGCAAGTCACTTAACCCTGTTGGCCTCACCTTCCTCATCTATACAGTGAGCTGGAAAAGGAAACGGCAAACTACTCCAGTATCTTCACCAAGAAAATCCCAAATGGAGTCATGAAGGGTCTGACCTGACTAAATATTAAATAATTAAGTGGAAGTCTGCCTCCTTACAATTTCCATCCCTTTATACTTGTTTTGTCCTCTAGAGCCATACAGAAGCAATTTAAGCTGCTTCCAGGGCTACAGGCTTTCCAATAATAGAAGAGTTTTGTGGTTTGTCTTAAATATTCCCTTTTCCTTTTTACAGACAACTTCCCTTCTCCCCAGGCTCCCCAGCATCTCCAGTTTCTTCAAGTGATCTGTATTTACCATGATTTTCAAACCCTTCACTCTGATTGATGTCTTTGGATATTCTCCAGCTTCTCAACATCCTTCCTAAAATACAGTGTCTAGAATTAAGGACAATATCCTAGATGTGGTATAAGCAAGGCTGAATACAGTAAGATTATGACATTCCCCGCCAAAGAGGATCTCTTATTTATATTGACCTCCAGTAACTTTGCTTCCATCTTATGTCCATGCCTTTTTTTAACTCTTACTTTCTGCCTTAGAATTGATATTAATTATTAGTTCCAAGGAAGAAGAGCTGTAAGGACTAGACAACTGAGGTTAAGTGACTTGTGCAGAGTCAAACAGCTAGGAAGCACGTCTCCTAAAAAATCTAAGTTGATTGATGCTTTTATATTACTCTTTTTCAACAGCTCTGCTTTGGAACCATTTTTATTTATTTCATCAAAATTTGATTTTCAGAGCATTCCCTCCCTCTTTGGCTGACTTAGACCCTTAATTTTACTTTTTGTTCATTCTTCAAAATCTTTCCTCAAAACTAGAATATGCACTTGACTGCTTCTAAGGTCTTCCCTATCTCTTTTCTAACATGAACTCAAATATGGAATTGTTACTTTTTCCCAGGGTTCCCAGCATTTTTACTTTAGTGGACAGATCTTCCCAATCCCTCCAAATCATTTGTAGAATAACAGTTCCCCTTGTTGTTTCTTCCATCTTTTGAAGAATGAAATTATCAGTTAAGCAAATTATGAATATTAGTAGTAGAAGACACACATCTAAATAGGTTCATGCCTTAGTTAACAAATAGACATCTAGATAGCTTCACCCTGAATACCTAAGGGAATTCAGGAGTTCTGAACCCTGTTTTGTGCTTTGGACCTCTTTAGCAGTCTGCAAGCCAATGGACCCCTTTTCAACATAATGTTTTTAAATAAGTGAAGGAAATGGGAAATTTCAAGTGGTGGCTAGTGAAAATAAAGACATATTTTCACAAGTTCACAGACCCTCTGAAATCTCGGCACAACCTTTGGGGGTCAATGGACTCTAGGTTAAGAATACCTTAAATAATTAAAATTCTTATCAGTACTCTGTCCTGCCTTCCTTCCATGTTTGTGATGTTTCCCAAATTTGTCCTGTATTTCTACTTTCTGCTTAGGTGCTCTATGTCTACTCCTAACTAAATTTTCTCTCTTCTTTCTCACTCAGTTCATCCTCACTAAAAAGTTCTCCATGCCCTACAATCTATCCATTCTCTCACATTAGATACATATCAAGTCAAATTCTACTGCTTCTTTTATGTTACCTGGCAGAGCAGTATAGAACAGTAGAAACTATAACCACAATAATGATGATATAGATAAGAATATATAACACCATTATATTATATATTAATTAAACTAATAATAATATAATAATATATATGCATATATATTAATATATAATACAATAATATACATAATATAATACATATATAAATAATAATAGCTAATAATAATAATAATAAAGGCTTGAAGAGTTGCAAAATGCTTTATACCCTTAGTAGTAGGTGCTATTATGACACTCATTTTATAGATGAGGAAACTGAGGCAAGCAGAGGTTATATGCCTTTCTTAGAATCACATAGCTGATGTCTAAGACTAGATTTGAATTTAAATTTTCCTGAACTCCAAGACTGGCGCTCCAGGTCCATCAGGTTGTGTTGGACATTCTATAAGCATTATCCTTTTGAATGAATTACACTCTTCCATGGACATAGTTCAGTCATGAATCCCCATCCCAATGGGCCTTAGCAATAACTCCAGGATTGATTTTACCTCTTTTGCCTTAAGATCTGTAGGCCAACCTTATTTATAAGCCATACTTTGTATATATGTATATAGGCTTTTTTGAGATCATGAATTTTATTAGTCACCTTCTTGGATATAGTCTCTTGAGGATTAGTGGTCCTTTCCACTGATATTTTTACTCTTTTATCACACCTGCTACTCTCTGTGGTATCTGGATTGCTGGATAAATGTAGATAATTTTTTCTCTCCATTTCCATTTTCCATCTATACTTCTCCTGATCAGATTCACGAAGCTCCTAGCAAACATATGCCCTGAGTGTCCCAAAAGTCTTAGTGAGGTTTTAAGTTATTAAGTTATATTACTTATTTAAGATGAACCCCACTGTAACACCAATCTATTTATAATATTGTCCCCATGGAACAAATTTCCCTTTCTAATATTGTGACTTGTGACTCAGAGTCAACATTGTCCAAACCCTTTGATGCTTTCTGTTACATTATTTATTTAAGACAAACCCCACTGTAACAAACTTGGGTCTATATTTAAGTTATTGAAACCACACTAAGACTTGTGGGAGACTGTGTTTATACATACGTGTACACACATATAAAATGTATGTGGTTTTTATAATTACATATATAAATATGTATATTGACATATACACAATTTTAATTATATAATAACAATTATATCATGTAATATACATATATTTATATCATTTTATGTGCCAGATCATTTTGTCACTGATCCAGAGTCCTTCTTTAGCTGTGGTTCAGAAATCTAAATCCTATTCCCAGATATTACTTTCTAAATCAGATGTTTATGATGCAAATTCATCTTTGACTTCTGGTGTCACTGCCTTCTACTGAATAACAGTAATTAAAAACAAAACAAACCATTTCTGCCCCCAAGACCTTTAGTTTCTGGCTCCTGATTTCATCATTCCATTCAATTCTTTCTAGGTTCCTTCTGGAATTCAAATTCCAAGAGAGCCAGAATTATTTTCTTTTTTGAATTTGTATCTCTAGCACTTAGTTCAATGTCTTACACATAGTAAAAGCTTAATCAATGTATGTTGAATTGGATCATTTGCTCCTGTGTGAATAAACAGAAGTAGGTAGTAGCTTTCAGTTTTGCTAAGTATCAGAAAACTCTCTGTTTTATCCCAGACACATATTTCAGGACCCTAATGTTGGTCCAAAGCCATCATTTTTGGGCTGGCATTGAGGTTGGTCACTCCTACCACAGTGCTAGAACAGAACTGAGAGCCATAGCCATGACGTTCGGGGGAGTACGATGGCTCACGTGACTTTCCTTGGGTCCATCATAACAGTGTTTCCTTGGAAAAATTTTGTGTATTGGGTTTTGTTGTGAGCTTCCTGAGGTCTTGAATTCAGAAAACAGTAAAGGGTTTGGGCAATGTTGACACTGAGTCACAAGGTCGACCACAGATGAGTCATGATACAGTGGAAAGATTTAGGGACAAAAGATCTAGGGCCAAATCCTTATTATACTACTATCATAACTGGTGGAGTCTCAGTTTTCTTATCCATAAAATGAGGAGGCTGGGCTAAATGACTTCTGAGGTTCATTTCGGTTCAAAATCCTTGATCCTGTGCCCCTCGGAGGACTTTTCTTTTTTGTTGTTGTTGTTGTTTATTTATTTAATTAATTTAGAATATTTTCCCATGTTTACATGATTCATGTTCTTTTCCTTCCCTCCTGCCACCCCCCTCCCATAGCCAACAAGCAGTTCCACTAGGTTTTTCTTGTGTCATTGATCAAGACCTATTTCCTCATTATTGATAATTGCACTAGATTGATTGTTTAGAGTCTACGTCCCCTATCATATCCCCACTGACCCATGTAATCAAGCAGTTGTTTTTCTTCTGTGTTTTTGCTCCCATAGTTCTTTCTCTGGATCTTCCCTTTTTTCCTAATTGAGGCTTTGTCAAAGATTACATGGTCCAGACAGTCCCTTCATATTTCTCGTCCAGACATCATAAAACTCATCAGTTGCTTCTCTTATCACTTGGCCAATCTTGATACTCAGTATTTATTTACTTTTTTATTGCAAAGCATAGTTTCTTCTTTATTATGTGTATGTGAAGTATTCAGAGCTCCTGTTTCAGGCTGCTTTCCCCTTTGTACCCAGCATACTTCTGGGTCACCTCTCAGACTGTCTAGCTGGTTTGTACCTCAAGGAGCACAAACCCACATTTCTCATAGCCCTCTCCTTGGACCTCTGCAATGCACTTATCTAATTCTCCTTTGTGTCATTGCCTAAGTCCAGCATGATAAAGTAAAACTTCAACTTAAAAAATTTTAATTCTTTGCTAAATCAACTATAAATGATCTCTGGATTACTCACATTTTGAGACAATTTGCAATACTTTGTCACTCTGTTAATATAACTGCTCGAATGAGATGAGAAAACTTCATTTAAGATGAGATATCCACCAGTCCTAGAGATAAGAAGTCCTGGGTTCAAATCTGGCCTTTGGCACTTTCTAGTTGTGTGACCCTGGGCAAGTCACTTAACCCCAATTGCCTAACCCTTATTGCTCTTCTGCTTTGGAACCAATACATGGGTTTTTTAATTTTTTTTTAAGATCAGATATCCATTAAAAAGGACTATTAGAGTACCAGTAAAATATTTACCTATTGGAAACATTGATGACAGAAATAACTTTCAAGCAGCAAGATTATAAGTGCCTTCTCATCCTACTAATTATTACAAAATGGTTCCCTGGAAGCACATTTGATGAGACAATATTAGAGAGGGAAATTAGTTGCACAGGGAATGAGCTTATGTCACAGCTTATCTGATGTCAAGTGGGTTTTTTTTTGAGGATGTTATAGTAAAATATCAGTCGAGGTAGTGTTATATAGGGTGTGTTTATATGTAGAACCAAATGGAATCTATTATTACTTTAATTCTAAAATAACACAAAAGGATTCACCGGAAAAGAAAATGGTAAACCACTCCACTATTCTTACCAAGAAAATCCACGAAAAGCTATGATCCATGGAGTTGAGAAGAGTCAGACATGACTGGGACACTGAACAACAAAAAAATAACACAGATGAACAAGGATTCAAGACACATTCTCAAAAGGACTATTTTCTGGGTGTTTTTTTTCCTAACACCCCACTAAGGCTTTATTTATGTTACCCTAGTTCAGGATGGAAATACTTAATTTACAAATACTCAGCTGGTGAAAAGAAATCCAGGAGGAGATTAACATATGGCCCATATCTTTGAAGACAAGCAATGTTTACAACTTTATTTGAAGTCAGTTTGTAATGAGATGTCATAACAGCCTCTTTAAGTATGCAGATAATTAAAACAAACTCCAGTGTATAAACTTTATTAAAAAACAGGCACACAGGAAAATATTTTTCACTAAGATGGAAATATTTCATCCATGGATTCACTTTCCTTCATGCCATTAACTGTTTTCCATTTATTAAGAGAAAACTATTCATCTCCTCCTTTATTGATTGTACTTGAATCCATGGAATATGCCTCATAAAATAAGTGTATGTCTAAAATGGGCATACGCCCTAGTTCCATAAGGAAATGCCACAAATCCATAAGGTTAGAAATAGGAGAGGCTTTGGCCTGCAGTCATCATCCTTAGCATCTACCTATTATCAAATAGCTACTAAGTGTAAGGAAGTATTGAGTATACGAGGAGTTATAAGTCTTGGGTCTGGCAATATTCCTATCCTGAATGAAATTAGAGAGAGGCAGAAGGATATGGTGAAAAGGAAGCACAACAGAGAAATGTTGTATATGTTATATAAACTCAGAAGATCTGAGTTAGTCATGGTTCTGCATCTTAAGCAAGTCACTTAAAGTCTCCAAGCTATAGTTTCCTAATCTGTAAAATGGCAACAATATTGCTTTCACTTCCTGCTTCAGAGGAGTACCATATTTATTATTTATATACTTAAGTAAATATGTTATCTCCCACTCTAGAATATATACTCATGAAGGGTAAGAATTGTTTTTATTTTTGCACCTTCAGCACCTAGCACATAGTAGGTGCTTGATGAATTTTGAATTGAACAGTCAGAAAAAAATCACTTTCATTTATGCCTTCTCATTTGATCTTTACCTAGATCAATCAGTAAGCATTTATTGAGCAATTCCTATTCCCTAAGCCTGCTGTTCCTCCAGGTAGTATTTGACTGGGGAAAATATGAACACAAATAAGCAGAGTAGAAGGAAATGAGAAGGGAGAAAGCATGAAGCACCTGGCAGATCAGAGATGGAGGAGGTCACATCTAAGCTAAGTCTTGAAGAAAGATAAGAATTCTGAGAAGTGAACATAAGAATGGAATACATTTCAGGCGAGAGGAATGATTTTGCTGTCAAAGACCTTATGAATATATAACAAGTAGTTGTTATTAAGGTCTAGTTGGGAAGACAGGGCAGACACAGCACTCATGAGTCCTTTCAGAGGTGGTCATTTCCAAGCATTTAATTTTTAACAAATTTTATAATTCTCTTCTTTCATAGTCACCCCAAACAGATTGAGACCTTATTTGTGTGCAAGATTAAATTATTCAATTTTGTTTAGTATTTATATAAATCCATGGGATTGCTTTGAATACTCCCATCCATTTCAGTGTTGTTTAAGGTCATTTGAATCTCTCAGCAAACTCCTCTTTTTTTAACTTCCTCCTATTATTTCTACTCTTCCTTCTCTTTCCTTTTTCCTTCTCTACTTCCTCCTACACCCACCATTCCCCTTTACAACTTAAGTTACTTTCTTTGGTCCTCAGAACAATATACATTAGTACAAAGTAATGGGCATAACTATCATTTAGCCAGTTTGGAAGAAAAGTCCAAAGATCCAAGGCAGTTTGGAAATGGATGTTCCAGGTACCTGGAGGTACCTGTTTATGCCCTGTTCTTTGTGGGAGAGGGAGAAAAAAACGAGACTTGCTTTTGTCTAGCATTTATGGTACTTCATGGAATTTCTTGACCAAGAGTCTGAACTCTTTAGTTTTCTCTTTTTAGATCTGGAAACATCATTTACTTATTTGAAATTCAAGCAGACAATATAGCTCCATTTCTCCTTTTTTTGAAGATGGATTAAGTTCTTGAGGGCTTTGGGGGGGATCAGAGTGAACAATACCAGAGAAGAATGTTAATTTTATTTTGTGTACTCACTAGATTTAATAACTTCAGTGAGAACAGATAATTACTAAGCAGATAATTCTGTAATTACTTAAAGATGAAGAAAAACTTGAAAATGACTCAGGATGTGAAAGGTATTAGAGAAAAGAAATATACTCCCTGGAGAGGGCCAAAGATTACATTTAAATCAGATGTTTTACAGAGAGATGATCTGTTCTTATCTGTAAGGATGAAATTTTGCCCTCAGTTTGGCTCCCTGTAAGGGAGACCAAAAGGAAGAGAAAAGTTTGTTTTAGAAACAACAATAAAACTTTATTTGTGAAACTCTTCCAGCCAAGGAGCTGAAAAGGCCTGGTAGCCATTAACTCATTAATCCTTACAATAGCTCAGTTTCCCCTATTCTCTCAGCTGCTCAAAATAAAACCTTATGCTTGGAGGAGAGGGTCCACCATTCCCTGATGACATTTGTGCAATGAGAGTTAAGTGTGTCTCAACTTTTATAGTTCTAAGGGACTACCTGCGAGTTACAGAGGGTTATACTCCTGTAATATTTAAAGGAATTGTTGAGGATTGAAGAGGTACAGGGAATAAGGAAAGTTTTGTAACAGGGAATGGAGGAGTTGCAGGGATACAGGGAATATGGATGCTGGTGAGGTAAAATGAAAGAGATACCCTTTGCTGAAAGACTGTTTTTGAAAATGGGGTTCCTGAGAAATGGGCCAACTATGACAGTCTGAGGGGATGTTTTCTCTATTGATTGGCATTGAAGATACCCCAGGGCAGGTAAGCATGGACCTGCCTGAGGGACAAGCCTCCCCTCAAACAAGGTCACCTGGCAGGGGTATGATAAGGACCATTTATGGTTGAATGTCTGTCCTTAGGTTCTGCTCCCTCTAAGTCTTCCTCAAATGATAGTCCTCTTTTCTGACTGCAGGTTATTTAAATAAAGATGAATTTAATAACAAGTTTGGATTGGGAAGATATCAGGGTAGAGAAAAGAGGGGTTCCCTATACTTTTTCCCAGATTGGGTTTGAGTCTCTCTCAGCTTTTAAGCTGAGGCCAGGCCTTGCAGGCTGGTGGAGAGTTTCATTTATTCCTGTCTATGCTAATCTATGCTAGCTTTCTTAAGTTCAAAGTCTTAGCAGTAGACAGCAAGAGGAAGAAAGTTCTGACTTTCAGAGCTGGTTGGACCTGTCTCTTTGGGCTAATGCCCTTAAAGTCTGGCCTTAAGTTCAAACAGCTCCCCTTAAATCCTTTTGTTTGATGACAAGATCACAGGAATCCAGGTAGAGCAAACAGTTGGTAAAAATCAGGAATAGAGGTACTTCTATCCAGAGATAGGGAGAGAGGGCTCCTTCTAGTCAGAGGGCCAGGAAAGAGAGTCCTCAAGAGCCACTGTCACTCTCCAAGTTGCCCCTCCCCCCCAACTGTCATCGCTGTCCATCAATCTTCACTCTAACATTCCAACTGCTGTTTGCTCCACCTCAGTGGCAGAAAATCCCAAAGCTTTATTCAGTTTTCCTTCCCATACTCCATAGCTCCATTGCTGGAGTAAATCAAACTCCATAATGGCTGTATGACTTATGGGCATGGGACAACCTACATTACAGATTTCTGATTTGAAAAGGACTTATAAAGATTATCCTTTCACCTTCTTCGTTTAAAAAAAACCTAGAAAGGTTAAATGACTAGCAGATTAAGTATCAGGAAGCAGAGAGTCCCCTGACTCCCAATTCAATGTGATCTCTCTCTCTCTCTCTGTCTGTCTCTCTGTCTGTCTCTCTGTCTTCCATGATACTTACTAAAATTTGACTTGAAGAAAAGCTATAATTTTGCCAGCATATGTAACTTCCAGTGTGAAGATTCCCTCCACCAATATTGATTGCAGTGAGTCTATAACCTATTAAGTTAGTCCTTAGCAAAGGTACAAAAAGGTTAAATAAATTGCAGAGAGTCATACATCTAGCAAGTGTCAAGGCAGATTTTGAACTTGGGTCTTCTTGATGGTAAGTTCAACAGACTATCTACTATATCATATTGTTTCTTATCAACTCATGAAGTCATAAAACGTTAGGTCCATCATCTCATTTCACAAGTAAATTGAGGCTTTGGGGACTACCTTTTGGGAATCCACAGTGATTTTTCCTTCTGCTGAATTAATGACACTATCCATATCACTTACATGGTATTTAATGCTGCGTATTTAAGTGAATGATCAGTAATAAAGTATTTTATAATTATGTAATAATTGACTTATTTATGTTATTATTTACTATTAACTTTTCCCCTTTTTTCTTTTCCCCCCCCCAGTTACAAGTAGAAACAAGTTTAACAATTGTTTTCTAACATTTTAGAAATCAGATTTTCTACCTCCCTAGTCAGTAAATAGTCTGATAATAGGTTATATATATATACTTTCATACAATATATATTTCCATATTGTTCATGCCATGATAGAAGATAGATATCACACATACAATAAAAATCGTATGAAGGAATAAAGTGGAAGATGGCTGCTTTGACTATTGTTCATTTTTATTAGCTGTAGTAGAGGGGCAGAGACAACTAAGTGGTACAGTGGATAGAGTACCAGAACTAGTGCAGTCAAGGAGACTCATCTACTTGAGGTCAAATTTGTCCTCAGACACTCACTATGTAGCCCTAAACAAGTCACGTAACCCTACTGTCCTCAGTTTCCTCATTTGTAAAATGAACTGAAGAAGGAAATAATAAATGACTCCAGTATCATTGCCAAGAAAACCCAAATGGAGTCACAAAGAATCAGACTTGTCTGAACATCAAGTATACCAGACACTGTGTTGACCAACTGTGGATATAAATTCATGAAAGCAAGAAGTTCCCTGGTCTCATGGAGCTTATATTCTAATAATAGAGGGGAGCTAGAGGAGAAATGGAGTGGTGGTATGTATAACAGCACAATATGGAAATGGCTGGGAAGTAGAAGCCTGATTCCCCGCCAGATGAGATGAAAACTTGTTCATCAGAGGCTCCAGAGGCAGAATACAAGTCTAATGAGCATTTGTTGGTTGTCTAAATAAATGAATGAATAACTTGGGGGAAAAGGTTATAGAGTCTGCTCCTTTGAGCCTTCCCTACCTTCAGAGTTATTGAAAAGGAACAGCCAGATAGAGGAAGACAGAAGAGAGTTTTAGAAGGAAAGAGAGATCCAAGATATAGCTCTACAGCTACCCACTCTGGGAAGTTCTGCTCCATCCTTTGGGTAGATGTGTCAAATACTCCTGAGTTCTACCCTAACCAGATTATATTGTAACTGGGAAATATTTAGTGAAATAAATAAAAATACAATAAAACAAATATAATATTAACATGTAGTTTTCTAAATCAATATCAGGTCTTCAGGGTTATTTATGTATGATTTAGTAGCCTCTTTTTTGAGTTCGACACCTGCCGTTCTAGAGCAAACTATCCTTTTTATCCTAAAAAGATGTCTTAATGCTCAGTGAATACGTGCTGTCTCACTAAATGAAATCTGTTGTTAGCTGAGAAAACAAAGTGGAATGTACATTATGTAATCATGAACATGGCCTACAAAGGACAAACCCCAACCCAAATCACGTTGGATCTCTTTTTAATATTTTTCATTCCAGTCTGTATATTTTAGGAATACTTCAAATTTATAGATGTCTAAACTTTCGTACATCAGTAAGCCAACCATTTGCAGGGTTTCCTAATTATTTAAAGATGTACAAAAGAATATAAAAGACCCCAAAGGAAAAAAATTTTTGGAAAAATGAAAAAGATGAGGAATAAAATGTATAGATTCTTTTAACCACCCACATATTTAATTAAAATACCTGGCTCAGCTAAAGCAAAGTCCTCCTTGTCCAACTTGGCAGTTCCCACCCTACCCCCCTCCCCATTGTTCTTGGCCATAGGAAATCCTCATCATCCAGGTTTGAGGGATTTTGTTTTTATATACTGGATTCTTCAGCAATTTAAAGAAACAAGACAAGTCTTGTGATTTAAAAAAAACAATTAATTGTCCATATATCACAGTCTCACTCTAAAGTGATTTGCCCACTTCTGACATTCTCATTGGACCCTATGGAGTTGGGATGCATTTTTGTTCATCAATGAAAAGGAAAGCCTTCCAGGGGAGAATGGTTTTGTGGTGAACCTTAGTATAAGTCTATAAGTATAAAATAATGCAAATTCTCCTTGAGTAGAGATAGTTGTGAATTTTACCAAGCTGCAATGCCTTCCTTGGATGGAGACACTGATTAGCTACTATATACCTGCAGAACATTTCTGTTCCTCCAGTCTTGACTCAATGATCTCCCTTGATTCTTTCACCTCATCTCCAGGCTAGAGAGACTTCTGCTGCTGTCATCACCTTTCGTCTCAGATTCCTGTTCTGTAGCAAGATCTTACTCCCTGCCCAGCTGTCAGGTCTTCATTCTTGCCTATAAGATGATTTATTATTTTATTAATCTGCTCCACAATACTCTGTGATAATACAAGGGAGTAATTTTTTCTCTAGCTCCCTTCTTTGTACTTCTTTGTATAGATATCCCTTCCACATTGCAGGGGTTAGGGGAACATCACCCTCACAATCTGGAAATTCAATGTAAAATTTTTGGCCTTCCATATCAGAGAAGAAGGCTGAAATTTTTTGGGGTGGTGGTGTTGCTGTACCTTTTTGTAAAATTTGGGTTAAGTATTTGGTCAACATGTGGATATTATACATTACTATATATTTACATTTTATGCATTTCTGAATTTCTATGCTTTTTCTGTGTCATCTTCTGGTCTTCGCATGTCATTTTTGACTTCCACAAACCTCCCCCCAAATTCCCATTTAGTTTCTTATGCTGACCCTAAAATATAATGAAACCTTGATGGGGAAAGACACAATGTGGAATAAATAACTGTACTTTCATCTCCAACCCAGCTAATCTCCTGACTTCATTATGGTCTCCAGCAACTCATCTTTCCTGCAAGATTATATCAGCTTGGAAGCTCAGACCTCCCTGATTCTCCTTGTTTCTGAGACCCCTCCCTCCCACTGATTAGAGAGCACAGAGGATAGTAATCAGAGAGCTCTTCCAAGATCTTCCTTTTAAAGAGGGGGGTCCAGTGCAGTCTTCTCCTCATTACCCAGCCAACTGCATGTCTTTATCATGTCTCTTGTACCTAGTACCCTCAACTCCCTTCCTTTTCAGCTTGATGTGTTGTCTTCCTCTATTTTATTGTGAGCTCCTAGAGGGCAGGTATTGTCTTTCTTTACATCCCCAGAGTTTAGCTCAGTGCCTGGCACATGTGTATATGTCTATTCATTCATTTTTTTCAATCATGTCTGATTTCATGATCTCATATGAGATTTTCTTGGCAAAGATACTGGCATGGTATTCTATTTCCTTCTCCAGCTCATTCTATAGAGGAGGAAACTGAGGCAAATGAGGTTAAGTGACTTGCCCAGGTCACATAGCAAGTAAGTATCTCAGTTAAGAATTGAATTCAGGTCTTCTTGCCTCTAGAGCCATTGCTTATTCCACTTCAATATTCACCTCGATATAGTAAATATCCAGTAAATGTTTATTGACTACTATAGGGAAGTGAAATGGGAAAGAAGAACTGTGGGAAATAATTGTTCATGGGATTTTCATCTGAAAGGGACCTTTTTAGCCAATTATCCAACCATAGCCTTTTACATGGACAATTGAGTTCCAGAGAAGTTGTGATTTTTGCAAGTTTACCCAGGTAGTAAGTGGAAAGGTCGGGATTTGAACCTGAACTGGAATTTGAACCAAAGTTCTCAAGCTCTAATTCAGTATCTTTTCTATTGAACCATGCTTTAACTTTAAGCTATTAGACTATTCAGTGTACCACTCAAGTGTTTAGCATTCTAGTTATTTTTCGCTTCCTGCTGAGCCCCAAATAATTTATTAAATATATTTTCCTAACATGAAGTGGGTTCTTATTCTCTTGGAGGACATACTAGCTATAAGGATGGATTCATTTTTTACTATAACTTGGGAATAAATGAGGGACTAATCTGCAGAATGTCTAGAAGTTCATAACTTTATCTAAGGTATGTGGAATGCTCTCTTTAAATCATTGATTTAGATCAACCAATCAATGAGTACTTATTAAGTACCTATTAGGGGCCAAGCCTGAAGATCTTAATGAAGGAATTCCACAAGAGGGCCTTTGCCACCTTCCATCCTGTCCCTCTAGGAAATTCTTGCAACTACTGCATATTACACCAGTGCCTTCAGACCCAAGGCTGGTAGCCCTAGGTCTGAGTAGCTAACTGGGGACCAGGGAAAGTCCCACCGTATCAACCAACTTGCTTGTAGTGTATAATACATTGTCTTCTTTCTTCAATATTTTCTCCATTGTTTATGTCCCCATAAGATATCAAAAGCAAAGTTCAGTGCCCTCCCTGAAGGACTAGGCACTACCCAAATCAACAGTAGTTTCTAAGGTTCAAATCCCTCCAAATTTAGCAATGCCTACAGTCCGTTGTTTACATTCATATCCAATGAGTAATTGTCTAGTCCTATGGGTTGATTTCTGCCTGGTGCTTGCAAGGATCTGCCTAAACTCAGCTACTACTAATTCAGAAAAGCGATTCTAAAAATAAACATGGACTAGAGAGAAATCCCTTGGGAGTTTCAAAGACCACTGGTTCCAGGTCCACTCCCCAGGAGTTCAGGAGTGGGAATTCCTTGCCACTTTGGGATGCTTTGAAATCCCCTATAGCTCCGCCAAAGTTCAGAAATTTCCTGTCCAACACTTGAACCTCCAGGAGCCCTTAGAAGGGATTGGAAGCTTGGGTGCCTGGCCTGACTTTGTATTGCTAGAGTAATGCTGAGGATTTTTCTTGGATCTCCTAAGAAAATTATTGGAACCATGATATCTTGTTTTTTGAAAGCCCATGTTTAGAGATGCTATGGCTGGTATGCTCTCAGTTGTTAAGGATACACCAAGCGTCCAGTTATTTTGGACCACTTACAATGCAGGACCCAGTAAGTAGAGGTCAGGACAAAGTAATCTTTTAATACAATTGAGAAATTCTGAGACTGTTACTATAGGAGGTTGTGAAATATTTTCCAGAAAGCTCTATAAAATGAATAGATAACCTTTAAAATATTGTAAAGCATGATATAGGAATGTCTCAATATGATTCTCAAGAAATTTTACATTCTAAGGCAGCAGAATGATAAGGGCGAGGTAATTTGGATTAAATGTCTTGCCCAGGGTTACAGTTAAGAAGTGTTTGAGGTTAGATTTGAAACCAGGTCCTCCTGCCTCTAGTGTTGGCACTCTATCCACTGTACTACCTAGTTACCCCAGTTATATCCATTATTTGTAGTGCCTTTTAGCCATGGTATGTTTCAGGAAAATACCTTTTTCCATTATGGATGCCCCTTCTACCCTTTCCTCAAGTAACAGGGGAAAGGGAACAATCCTGGTCTCAATTTTAATTTTTTTCCCCTCTTTTTGCACATGAGGTATGAAGTCCCCAGTAAGGAAAAAAAAAAACATGCCCCTCTATACATGTCCAGCACCCCTGGCCAGTGAACCAGAAAGTTGGAGACCATTGGCACATGCTTTACTAAGAGTCAAGAAGAAAACAAGGAGTGGCATCACAGTTAATTAAAAGACAGAGCAGACTCCAGGCTGCAGAACAGGGTCAGGAGGAAGGAAACAAAGATCTTTATTTGTTGCTGTGGCACAAGTGATCTGGGGTTCTAATTCTATGTTGGCTAGAAACCAGGGTTTCAACTAGACTAAGTAGCGATTGGATTCAAAATCTGGAACCTATTCTACCTTCATTCTCCTACAACTCATTCACAAGTCAAGACAACACCCTGGTGATGTTTGAAATCGAAGGAAGAAGAGAGGTCAGCTGGGTGGCTCAGTGGATTGAGAGCCAGGCTTATGGATGAGAAGTCCTGGGTTCAAATCTGGCCTCAGATACTTCCTAGCTATGTGACCCTGGACAAATCACTTGACCCCTATTGCCTAGTCCCTACCCTTCTTCTGCCTTGGAACCAATATATAGTATTGATTTTAAGATGGAAGATAAGGGTTTTTTTTTAAAGAAAGAATATTAAGAATAATAACACCTTCATTCTATCCAGTTTAGCTAGAACTATTTCTAAATATATTACTTGACATATATGTATATATTGCTATTTGACCTATACCTTAATCTATTTCTTAGACAAGGTAAGAGAAATTAATAAAATATAATGAATATGGGGGATTTTCTTAATCCATGAGAAAACTTGAAGAGATAGCTCTTGCTATCTCAGTAAAATGAATTGTCCTAAGAGAGTCTGTAGACTATCTGAGAGGAGAGGACATTAAGAAGAGAAATTCAGCTCCGACAATAAGTTGAAGAAGCTTGTTTACTGCTGAGATTTTTTTCTTCCTTCCTTTTGTCATTGTATCAGAGCCAAGAATGATTCTCTCTCAGCCTAGGCCTAGCCGATTTCTGAAATATTATCCTCTTTCATCTAAAACTTTTGACACCACTCCAGAAATGGAAACTGAAACATTTCCAAAATGGTCAAATCACATATAGCCTTCTATTTACATTTTATTTTTAGTGTTTAAACAAAGAAAACTATTATTTGGCGAGGCTGTTAGAAAAATAATTAGAGACATGCCTCTCTGATCTACTCTGCTGGCATGGATTCAGAGCACTCATCTGCTGGACCCATCCATTAGACATTTTGTCAGAGCTCCTCCCCATCTACCCCCACCTTCTTCTGCCATAAAAATTCTCAATGTCTCTGGTTTTAATTTCTAAAATTAGAAATTCTAAGATAAAATGGTAACAACCATCATTTTTAAAACTGGTGTTTTGGTTTATTCCATTTCTTTTTCATTCATATTGGACGAGATGTTCACTCAGATGCCATTTATTTTACCACTGAAATTGCCAGAAGGTGGGAGGTATATCTAGATCATTGGCTTTTGAAATGCTCAGCAGAAGGAACACTCATTTTAATGATAGGAAATCATTGCCAAGGGAACTTGTGATACTTTTGGTTGTATCATTTCCTAGGCTAAAACTCTTCACCGTCTTCTTAGTGCCTACAGAATAAGGTTGAAAGGACTCAGCTTCATAGCTAACTTTTCTTTCTAGGCTCATCTCCCAACATTTTTCCAGATGTTCATCCTACTAAACTGGACCATTCATCATTTCCCAAATATTCCCTGTGCTCCCCTGCAGTTGGGCCATTTTTTTACCTCCTCTTCCCTTTTCTCTTGCCCCTCCCCCAAACCTTTGCTTATCAAAAGCATCCTTCAAGACTCACTTCATATTGTGATTCCTTTCATGTATCTATTCCTTATAATTAATTGCTCTCCATTAACCCCCAAACTGAAGAGTATCATCAATCTTCAGAACCACTGGCATTCTTTGTATTTCTTCTGTAATAATTGTGTTTTACTTGGTAGTACAGCATATTTGTCTCATTTGGGGAGGGATGGGGTGAGGAGAGGTCCAGACCATGTTTTTTTTGTTGTTTTTTTTTGGGGGGGGTTTCATTTCATATTTCATTTCATATTATAGAAATAGTCAACAGTGTTGTAAGCCAGCACCTCCTCTGGAACTGAGCAGTCATAAGCAGTAGCCTTGGGCATTACAGAATTACTTGGGCTTAGCATCTTGAACATGATCAATGATCACTCATCTAGTCAATGACAGACTGGAACCTTATGCTTTCCTGACTTTAAAGTCAGCCTTCTATCACAATCGCTCATGTTCTTGTTTTACCTCTGTCTTATTCTTCCCCCTCCTCCCAATATTAAAAGACCCAGATGAAGAGCTCTAATGTGCTAGAAGAATCCTCCTAGACATTGCAAACAAGGAATAATATACAGCTTACTTATTCAATTCAATTCAATTCAATAAATATTAAGTGCTTAATACGAGCCAGGCACTGTGAGCACTAGTGAATCAAAAAGAGGGAAAGGAACTTAACAAACTAATGAGGGAGACAGCATGCAAACAAACCATGCTATTTATAGGAAAAGCTATACAAAGCAAGCTATATAGGAAAAATGGGAAATAATTACCAGAGGAAAGGGGATTAAAATTTAGAGGGGTTGAGGAAGACTTCATTCAAGAAGAAGTCTCCAAAGAATTTGTGATACATTTCACAGGAATATACTGTAGTGAGTGCAGTGTGGTAATGATAAAATCATTGATTCTGTATTTTGAGGCCTTGAGTTCAAATCCCCACTCTCACACAAATGGTACTTGTATGATCTTGTGCATGTCACAACCTTCCTGGGACTAAGTTTCCTCATTTATAAAATGAGGCATTTAGACTAGAAGACCTTAGAGATCCCTTCTCTCCCTAGATATTTTATGGAATGTCATAGAAAAAGAATTATCCAAGATGAGAAGTTGCAGAGGGCTTGCTACTTTTACCAATTGAGGAAGGTCCCACATTTATGAAACCATTAATTGCTTTCATTACTGGTCAGATTTTAAGATTCTTGAGGGCAGAGGCGGCTGCCATATTCAGCTTTGTATTCCCACCTTAGGGCTGATCATGGCACTTTTCAATATACTCGGGACTCAGTAAATGAGATTCAAGTCTTGGATGTCTTTAAAAAAATGCTAGAGATGCATCTAATCACCAACATGACCTGTTGTACCATTAAGCACTGAATTTATCATCAGCTTGGCATGATTTTGACATGGACCTGAAAGTCCTAGTTGAAGCTGGGGCAAGGTGACCTTGCAGGATACCTTCTAGACACTATAATTCCATCACCGAGGTTAATCAAGATGAGACTTTGCTCTTAGGAATGCTTGATCATTGGAACTACACTAGCAAATCACTAAGACACAATGCTAATATATTACGAGAGAAATGTTTTTATCCTTTGACTTTGGAAGGATTGAATAGACCAGCATTTCCCCAGGTGGAGTGTGGTTTAGTACACATGTAATGAATGCACTTCTGGACACCAAAAGAGGATCTTAGGATAGATGAATGCATCAATTCCTACTTTTTATGGAGTTATGATATTTCATCTTTTTATTTTTTGAAATTTTTTGAAAACCTCCCCTACCCCCAAAACATACACCATTTCCCCCAAAGAAGTAATATGGTACAGTGCAATGAATTTCAAGTCAGAGAACTTTGGTTCAAAATCTATTTTGCTTTTTCTGCTTATGTGAGCAAGTTACTTACCTTCTTTGGGCCTCAAATTTCTCATCTGCAAGATGAGGGGGTTAAACTTACATGGCTTTTATGTTCTCTTCCAGCCAGTGGTATGCTGATAAATGTTTAACAGCTGGCTGTCTGAAAAAAAAAGTATGCATGACATGCTTTCAAGTTTAATCTGAATTATTAACACTTTCTCCATCACTTTCTTAAATCTAGACAATCAACAAAACAAAAAACCCAGTCCTGATTAAAAGCTTTTGTCTATTTCTGAGGTGTACCTTCTCACACTGAAAATTTAACAATCAGCACTTTGAGCTGGCTCCAGTATACCACTGCCTCCACCTCAATTCTTAATCCTAGTAGAGTTGTGACATCCCATCCTTTTGTTTGACTTTTTAAAATAATTCTTTGCTGAGGTACTGTGGTATTATGCAAAGAGCAATTTATTTGAATATAGAGAATCAATACTACCACTGTGGTAGTAAGTCACTTAAGTTCTCTCATCTTCAATTTCCTCATCTGTAAATTGAGGGGTTTGGACTATATAGACCTTGAGGTCATTCACCAGTCCGAAATTTATGATTCTTCCAAGAATATCATGTGACTTTAATTTATTCTTTACGTGAAATTCAGCTAAGTCATTTTGAAAATTTGAGGGGACAGTTTTGCAGCACTTTTGTCATAACAAGAGACATCATGGGGGTGTGCAGCAAGTCCCTGTTTAAGCATTGGATTGTGAACAGGTTGTAGCATACGATTGTGATAGAATACTACTATACCATAAGAAATAATGAGTGAGGTAATTAAATAAAACCATGGAAAGATCTATATGAAGTTATAAAGAGTGAACTGAGCAGAATCAATAGCAATAAAAATATTGTTTGAAGAGTGACTTGTGTATGTCCACCCAGAAAAAGAACTAATAAATAGAAATAAATAAGACATATATATCCATATATATATATATACATATATATATATATATATATATCTTTTGGTCAAATGATGCCTTCTACAGTGGGAGGATAAAAGAGAGGGAGGAAATTATGTGGAAATTTTAATGTAACAAATAAGTAAGTTTAAATTTTAAAAAAGAACCACTGACTTCTGGGACAAAGTGGCAAAGGTAATAGTACTTAGTGGGTATTGGCACCCTAGTAGGTAGGGATTGGTAGGGTTAGTTTAAGGGAAAGAAACAATTAGGAAAATATTCTCAATTGACTCTCTAGGTAGATATTCCATCTCTGATTTCCATATTCCTCTGACAGCCCAAATATCTTCCACTACTAAGGTGTTGGCCTCAAACAATAACAAAAAAAAAGAACACCACATAATTTTCAGTGAGCTAGCTGGAGACCTGGAGCATTCCAAACCTTTGCAGCAAAGAGTTCAGAAGGCTGTTGGTCCCTCAGACTAGTTCCAAGAAGTGACTGAAAATCATCAGCACGCTTTAGCATTGACCCTCAGAAAACTTGTCTTTGTGCTTGTCTGGCTTATGTTAACTGGACTAAACCCATCTGTTCAATTTGCATTGTCCAGTTTTTATGATAACTGCAGATGTCTTGTTGCTAAGCTTATAGAAGCATATGATTATCATTATATTTATAGCTTTCTGAACATGTAATTTTAAATGAAGAGCTAAGAAAAGACTTCAGTTGGATAAAGAAGGTTTATTTCTTGGTCAAAGGCAAGTCATTGAAGTTGTAAATTTAGCTGCTTTAGAAGTTCTCTTTGATTCCAAAACATGATGTGTGTGCGAGCATGTGTGCTTTCACAATTGAGCACATCAAGCAGTGGTGTGAGCGAAATATAGGGCGGGTATAGGCATTAGACCTATGATTTCACTGACTTAAGGAATTCTCAGGAGGAGCAGCTAACGAATGACCCATGCAGACCAGCAACTTCTCCACAACTTATAGTCTCAAAGACTTGTCTAGACACAGCATTGAGAAATTAAGTGATTTCTTCCAGGTCATATAGTATATATCAAGGGCAGAACTTGAACCATAGATCCTGAAAATTATGTTTATTCAATGAGTAGGAAAGAGTTTAAGGATTACATTCTCTAGAAATTTTAAATTTATGTAGATACAGATAGATATAAAATGTATCCCCATTCTAGGGGGCCTGCAACGAAACATTCCTCACTCTTCCATATAGAGAAATTGGACAACCAAAATGGTGTAATGGATAGAGTGCCAGGCCTGGACTTAGGAAGACTTGTCTTCATTTGTTTAGATCTGGCCTCAGGCATTTCCTAGCCTTTGTAGCCCTGAGCAAGTCATGTAACCCTATTTACCTCAGTTTCCTCATCTATAAAATGAAGTGGAGAAGGAAATGGCAGACCACTCCAATATCTGCCAAGAAAACCCTAAGTGGGGTCACAAAGAATCACACAACTGAAACAAGTGAACAACAACAAAGATATACATTGCAAACATGCTGTGTCATTCATGGTATCAGATATGTTACTGTTGGGTGATTTTGTTTAATTGTTTCTCTTTGTTGTATAGGAGGGTACTATGGGGAGACTGGAGGGAAGTATTTGGAAAGTAATTCACATAGGGAAAAAAAAGCATCAGTAAAAACTTTTTTCCAAAAAAATTGGCAAAGTAAAGAATCCCAAAATGTCATTGTGTTCTGCCAGAAAGGTTGAGAAACTGTGACTGTGTTTATTCTTAGACAAGAGGTGAATTCTTTTCGACTGCTTTTTATTGGTTCAACATTTTAGACATATCTAGTTTTCTATTAAATGAGGAAATTGTTCCTTTGCTTACTCCATCATTCACATTTTGGTGCCTACAATGTGACTGACACTGAGCTAATAAAGCCTATGGGGTTGGGGTTTATAATAAAGAAAGGTGCCTGGTTCTCATCCAGATGAGGAAGACCGCTATCAGCACTCAGTAAAGTTGTGAAGTCAATGAAATATATCTTTTTCACTCTCTTTCCCTCCTCCCTCTTACATTATACCCTTGTCTTCCTTTTCAGAACAATCTAGCGAACCTCTGTTATGTGCCTACTAAGGACAAGGTGCTGGGGAAACAAAGGCAGAAAGTGCCTGCCTTCAAGGACTTTATGTTCTACTGAAGACACACAACCTGTGTACAATGTATTAGAAGAAAAAGTATACACAAAGTAATTTCAAGAAGGAGAGATTATTAATAACTAGGTGTGGCAGGGAGTCTAGTGATCATAATATAAGCCTAAGAGCTAGTATCTGAGCTCTAACACCTTGTTTTCTCATAGCCTGCCCTTTGCTAAACAAACTTACTCAAACTAAGATGCTATTGGCTAAATAGAGTTAATGTGTTCTCTTTGAATTTTGGCAACCACCATCAATATTAGACAATCCCAGAATTTAAAGATAGAAGTGTCAGGGACCATAGAACCAATAAGGAGATTGATGTGAAAGGGAAGAGGATATTTGTTCCATCTCAGGGACCTTTAATCATTTCTTGAAGATCACCTACTCAGTCTAAACAAAAGGTCCACTTTGGAAATGACTATTTAGTTTAGACAAGGACTAAAAGTGGGGGAAAAGATTATATATTATTGAATAACTGACTGACCTCAAACTTGTCAGTGAGTTAAGAGGATGTCTACCCCAAGCCTGTGAAGACTTCCCCAAGGTTGAATGGGTAGATGAGAACAGTTTGTTCCAGTAGCCATGAGTGAAACAGATGCAGGTCAGACATCAAAGACACCAAGGTCATCCACTGCATCCCTGGCCATCACTAGTCATCCTGACATTAGTCTTGCGAGTGGACTTCAATGCCTCCGGAAGAGCTAGTAAGGCTGATGACTTGCTGCCTCACTTGAATCCAGTCCATGATCAAATCAAGACATCACTCTGTGATGCCATTGGTCTTCTTGGAAAATGAAAGATGAAAAACAACATGTACAGCCAAGGGGCAGACTAATAGAAAACTGGACCCGAAGGGAGACAATCTTATATTCAACTCCCTTCTTGGTCTGTGATTTTGAGTAAGGTATTTAAATTCTATGGGCACCAATTTCCTCATCTGAAAAACAGGCATAATTAGAGCTCCCACAACACAGGCTTTTTTGAGGATCAAATAAGGAAGCAGGCCAAGTGCTTTGCAAACCTTAAAGTGTTCAGTGAATGGGAGTAATTACTATTACTATTGTCCTTTGAGAAAACCCAAGTTTACTGAGCAGATTAAAATGTCATTGGCTATAAAGGATTTATTTATAAAATGATTTGCTGAGGGGTTATTTTATTTTATTTTTTGAAAAATTTATTTAGTCAATTTAGAATATTATTCCTTGGTTACGAGAATCATATTCTTTCCTTCACTCCTCTCAACCTTCCCGTAGCTGACGCGCAATTCCACTGGGTATTACATGTGTTTAGGGGTTATTTTAAACACTTCTACTTCTAATATTTCACTGACATGATTTTTTAAGAAACACATCTATTATATAAAACAGGATCTGCCTTTACAGAATTACAAACAAACAAACAAAATATGGGCAGGAGAGGAATTTAAAATGAATTTGTCTTATTTTTATAGTTGGAAATGGGGAAGGGGATCAAACTTGTCACTTTTGGGGTTTTCAAACTTTACATAATATGCGTTCCTGAGAAATCTTATGTTCATCAAACATTTGCAAGACGCCCATTTCTGTACCATTCCAACATACAAGGGCTTCTAGCCACAGTGTTTTAAAGGATCCTGCAGTTAGTCATTTTATGAAGCAAAAATCCTCTTTCTAATGTGAAGAATGCTTTAATAGCTCTTAACCTGATAATGTATCTCTTTAGTGAAGTGGAAGAAGGAGGTGTTGAGTGAAGGAGTGAAGGCAGAACACTGAATGGAGGCAGAATCTCGCCTTTGTGAACTACAGTGAGGCTCAGGCTGGGGAAGAGCTGCCTGGCAGGATCTCCATTAAAGCACGTGTGTGTCTCTCAGGTTCCTGACCAGATCTGAGTTGGCTTTTCAGCCTGTTCATGTACCAAGGTATACTAATTCTGACTTGCACATGATGACATTTTTTGGAGCTGGATCATGCAAAAATACCTGCCCTGGGACAGCCCAGCTTTGACTGCCATTTTGCAAAATGCTGTGAAGGTAGAGGTGTCACCATAAATCAGTGATCTCAAGAGAATACCCAACCAAATCCTGTCAGCATCCGGGATTGTATAGATTATAAATATGTCCAGGGAGCTTATATTATCTCAGGCTCCATGTTCAAATATGCACATTAGGCCTTTTATCCATCTTCTTTGATTGTCCTTCAGAGAAAGGAGCTAATATTTCCAGGGTCAGCTCTTTATTATCTTTACTCCTAGAGAAAAGAACTGGTATAGATCATCAAAAATAGCAGAGAGATCAAAAGTAATTTATATTTGACCCTAGAATGTACCACAAGAGTTTAGTTTTGTTTTTGGTTTCTGCTGATGGTTGGGAAATAATGTTGAAAATCTTTTTTGTTGCTAATTATTTTGTTTGTACAACACTTAATGTTCCCAGTAGATCTCTTCTCCCACTGGAAAAGCCCTACCTTATAGCAAAGAGTAAAAGAAAGTAGTAGTCCACACCCATAGTCCCCCACTTTTACAAAGAAGAATGGAGTTGGAGTACAGTCTCATATCTCATCTGGAAGAGGGAGAGCAGGTCAGTAGTTCTTACCTAATGATTTTCTTAGGTTAAAATGAACATTAACATGCATCCCCTGATCACACAGGATTTAAGAGCAGGGGATAGAAAACATGGTAATATTTTGAATGGCAAAAGAAAGCTAGGCAAATATATAAAATTGGCCACACACACACACACACACACATGCACACAATCAAGCTTTTGGCATATCCATTATAACATTAGAGATATTAATTTAAATAATTTGAAATTGCTCTTTAAAAGGGTTCTTGAAGGTTTTTTTCCTTCACCAAGCTTGAGACATTGCCCTTCCTTTGAAGCAATTCTGTCATTTTTTGCTTTAGCTTCAAGTAGGGCTCTCTGGAGAATCTGAGAATGTTAGAAAGTGACCTATGTGCTCATCTAATCCATTTTTCTCTTATTAGAAATATTAAAAAAAATAAGGCCCATAGAAGCACTTTGCCTGCAGTGTCACAGATAAAAGAAGGCCAAGCTGAGCCTCTAACCTAGGTGTGTTCTAAATCTGAATTCCAATCTCCTGCCTAAGTTTAAACTACCCTGAAGCCAGTAGACTCATAGTTTTTTACTCCAGGACTTGTACATCCTAATATAATTAGAATTGACTCTGCTAACCCTGGCCAAAAAAACTCTTCATCTGAGAAGGCAATAACTTCGCTTCCTACTGGGTTGTTTGGTCCATTTACTAAGAACATACTAGAAACTTTTGCCTAGCCTTCCACTCTCAGCAAGATGCCACTATTTAATCTAATCTAGTTACACAGGTGTGCATCAAAGGAGATGTTGTGCACCCTAAATCTCTTAAATGATAGAACAAAATGAAAGAAAGTGTTTTGGAGCTGTTAGACAAAAGGGCAAAGAAAGAAGCACGAGTTAATTTCATGCTGGATCAAATAATAAAACCTCCAGATAACAGCATCAATGGGTAAAGGAAGCATTGTGTCATCAAGGTCCCTACCTGAATAAATCTTTGTTCAAATATATTAATTAGAATAGCTACTCTGTAGATTGCTTTAGATTGTTATTCATGAACTCTGAATAATCAAATTAATTAAAAAAAGACTTTCTCTTCTCCCCTCACCAGATAACTTTTAAAATTTTTGTAGGCTCATTTAAAAAAAAAAAAAAGAATCTTAGTAAAGGGACATGATGTCTGGTAATGCTCCCATAATGACAGAAATCCAGAGCAGATAAGAAATTCCAAGTTCAGTCTAAAACTAACCACAGTTTCTTTGCAAACCTTCCTTATGGGGAGGATGGGTGCTTTTATTTTTAGTTAATGAGCGGTTAATAATTGCTCTTTGGGGCAATCCCTTATTAGCTCGTATTTGGATATTAAAGAAAAAGTAATGTGGACTACTCCAGTATAGTTCTAAGGATCTTTCTCTTCCCATCCCTCCCTCCCTCCCTCAGCAAAGAAACACAGCACAATTGTTCTTTCCCTTTGCAAAATGGCATCACACTTAATTACCTGCAACCAAACCCATTTCAGTACAATTATTGGGACCTTTGATCCCCAGCTTCAAGCTTGCTTATTGTACAAGACTGGTCAGTCAATAAAACTAGAAATGAACTTCAGCCACTAGGAACTCCTGGCATACTAATGTGTGAAGATCCCACAGGGCATTTAATCAGTACTGAAGCTTTACTTTCCATGTTGTTTTCCCGAAAGCCATGACATAATAATGAGAAACTCTGGGAATTTATGCAAGTAGGTGATTCAGTGGATGGAGCATTAGGCTTGGAACCAGGAAGACTCATCTTCCTAAGTTTAAATCCAACCTCAGTAACTTACAAGCTGTGAAACCTTGGGCAAGACACTTGACCCTGTTTGCCTTAGTTTCCTTATCGGTAAAATGAGCTATTGGTAAAAGGAAATGGCAAACTACTCCAGTATCTTTGCTAGGAAAATTTCAGATGGGGTCCTGAAAAGTCAGGTATTACTGAGCCACAACTAGAAATTTCAGGCAGTAAAGGCTTGTGAAATGAGATCAAGGATGAATTGGTCTTATACCAAATTTAATTCTATAGAGAGTAAAGAAAACTATTATGGTATTTCACCATCTTATTGGTAGTTTTCATGGAAAAAAGTCAACTTTTTCATTAATAAAGTTTTTGTTCATAAAGTCCATGTTCCCTTGTTTTACATGCTCCTTCCTTCTCAGAGATGGATTCACTATTCAGCATACCAGAGTCAGAGCTCTCAGATATGAATAACCAACTCTCAGTCATGATACTGACTGCTCTATGTGATACTTTTTCAGAAATAATGTCTCTGCTTAGAATTGGCCTCCAAAGTGATCAAGAAAGATCTCTTGTGGGTGAAGCCTTCCTTGATGTCTGCTTTGCAGAGAAACCCGTCTTTCTTTCATTTGTCTATGCAGTCTTATATCCTTAATTTTAGCTATAAAAGGAAGTATGTTATCTTTTGAAAATGAAACAGTCAGAGATAAACAGGTTGAATCTTACTGGCTATGATTAATGGAACATGATCCACATCAACTGCCCCAAATTTATTTTGCTACCTCATGCTTCTAAATTACAGATAAAATAAATAGTAGACACACACACATCAAAGTGATTATCATAGCAGTGGATTTATGAGTCATCACTGGAACAATATGTCTTACAATTGAATAGCTATTTAATCTGAAAAAAAAAAAAGACCAGTAGATCTGGAGTCAGAGAACTTGGGTTCAAATCCCACTCCTGTCACTTCCTCTGTGACCTTGGGGGAAATTGCCTAACCTCTTTGGGTCTCAATTATATGTAAAATGTTGAGGTTAGACTAGATGTCTTCTAACATCTCTTTGAGGTCTAAATCTGTCAACAATATTAGAGTGCCAGGTATTTTTGGTATCTGCTTATACCACCTCTCACCTACCTCTCACCCATAGGTTGTTAGGAAAAGAGCATCACTGGTGAAGTTAGAAGCCCTGGTTTTGAATCCTGGATCTTGTGATTTGACTTCTGAGCCTTAGTTTCCTTACCTATAAGAAAGGGGAAAGGGCAAATGATACTTGCAAAAAATGCCTCACAGGGCTGTTATGGGGAATATATTTTGTTAATCTTAAAGTGTTATGTAAATGCAGATTTTTTATCTTCTCAATCTAAAGAATGGAAGTCTTGGACTGCCCTCTCCTTTTGATTTAGATACATTCAATGGTACGCTGGGTAAGTATTTAACAACAAACTATTAAGTTTAAACATTATTGAGTTGTTTTATTAATATTTTATTTACCCCTTCCTTAAATATAGACAATCAATAAAACAGTAAGTCAAATCCTGATTTTTCAGTATGTGACAATTTTGGAGGAATAAATGATCACATTGAAAACTTACTCTTTCTAGCTCTAGGATATCTCCTGGATGTATTAAAATATGAGGCAACCAGTTTCTCATCCTGGCACTATGTCAATACTAAGGGTTTAAAATTTCAGACTCTTTAGTGATATGGTTTGCATTGCATGGCAGCCTACTGGTATTTAATAGTAGTAGCTGCCAATGTGCCTCAAGTGTCTACTAACATGTTTCTTCATTCAATGTCTTGAGTAAAGAATCACTGAGTATATATTTGGAGCAGTCCTTTCTTTCCTCCTGTGATTCTTTTCTGAGAGAAAGCTTAGAATATCACCACTGTTTTAGATAATTGCTAGATGAGCAAGGAAAAATAACTTGGATTACAAAATTCTTACCTTATTAAACATTCCTTAAACAGTGAAAATAAATTCAAGAACCAGAAAATGCTTCTTTGGTACAGTAGACCTGTAGATCTGGTTTACCTTGGGTATTATAGAGCATTTCACTGGGCCCCTGGCCTGTTTTGATCAAAAATTCTTGGTCTAGAAACTGGAAGAGGCTTGACATCATCTGTTGGAGCCTTCCCATACCCCGTCTTTCAGATGAAGAAACTGAGGTCCATGAAAATTAAGTGACTTGCCCAATGAGGTCACAAGGGCAATAAGCATCATGAAGACTTATAACCAATTTCAGATTGAATGAATGAAAAAGCTTTTATTAAACTAGGTTACTAAGGGACAAATACTGTGCTAAATTCTAGGAATACAAATACAAAAACAGACAGTCCCTGTCCTCAAGAAGCTTATATTCTAACCAACAGCAACAAGAACACTTATATAATTATTTAAGATCTGCAAATGTTATTTTATATGCTTTACAAATATTATCTCATTTTGTCCTATTGTAATGTGGGAGATAATACAAGAGAAGAGTGGTAGCTGGAGAGGGAGGCAGCTAGGTGGTGTGGTGGATAGAACCCCAGGCCTGGAGTCAGAGACACTCATCTTCCTGTGTTCAAATCTGGTCTCAGATACTTTCTACTTCTGTGATCTTGGGAAAGTCACTTAACCCTGTTTGCTTCAGTTTCCTCATCTATAAATGAGCTAGCAAAAGAAATGGCAAAGCATTACAGTATCCTTGACAAGAAAATCCCAAATGATGTCACAAAGATTCTAACATGACTGAAAAATGACTGAACACAGCCAGAGAGGGGCACTTTGATGTGGAGAGCTAAAAAGATAGTGTATGGGGTCAATGAGGAGTAGATTGGTACATGCTGTCCAAGAACGATATCAGAATTCATTAGATTTTTGATAGAATGGAAAGAGAGAAGTGGCAGAGATCAGAAGGTATCAAGGATACAGAGACGTTGTTCCTCCCCTGTTTCCCCAAAGAAAACATCTGAATAAAATAAAACAAAAAGAGTTGTATTGAAAACACATTCAGATAGCCCCCCTATGAGGGCTGTGTACATCTGAGACCTTCAGTGTGTAATTGGTAAAAGATTGACTATCTGGTATATCAGAGAGAAGACTGTAATGGTCATCTTTGGTAAAGAAACCATTAAAAAAATGCACTCTAATTTATGTTGAAAAGGGAGAGAGCAGACTAGTGTAGGGAGGCACAAGGTAGCAGAAGGAGCACAGTACTTTTGATTCCAGCCAGAAATGTCGATGTGTTCTTAGGCTGCATTAGCAGAGAGGCAGTGCCAGAACAAGTAAGGTTAGAATCCTCCTGTATTCACTTGTGGTCAGACCACATCTGAGTATTGTTTTAAGTTCTGTGTGTGTCACATTTTAGAAAGGACATTGACAAATTGGAGCATGCTTTAGCTCATGAGGGGACTGGGAACTATGCCCAAAGCAAGAAGTGAGGATATTTATTCTGGGGAATAAAAACCTTATTTAGGGTATTATAACTATTTTCAAGTATTTGCTAGTCTGCCCAGTGGCAAAGGGATTAAAAAAATTTTTTTTGGTAGGGGGAGGAGGGAGAGAAGTAGTTTGGTCTGAGATAGTGGGACTAGGAATGGGTAGAAGTTGCAGAGATAGATTTTAAGCTTCAATTTTTTAAAAAGCTTCCTAGCAATTAGAGTTATCCAAAAGTGGAATGAACTCCCTTAGAAACTTGTGGGTACTCCATCTTCCTACATCTTTAAGTCCAGGTTCATGACCAATTGTTGGAGTTCCTGGAACATAATAGGCATTTAATAAATGGTTTCAGTTGATTGTAAAGAGAATTCCTCTTTAGCTATGACTAGATGATCTCTATGAGCTTTTCTAACTAGGGTATGTAGATAGATGGATAAGGTATTTATTAAGTGTATGCTACATAGCAGGCATTGCACTAACCACTAGAAATACAAGTTTTTAAAAAAGTCAATACCTTCTCTCAAAGGACTTATATTCTGATAGGATAAGATAACACATAGAAGGGAGAAAACAGTGGGAATCTTAGAGGGAAAAGAAATGACGTACAGCTTTTGATAAGGAGGTGGAGAAGGCTGAAGACTCAGAAATAGAAAAGTGGGCATTGATGGCCTGGGCACTTCATAAAAGGTGGCCCCAGGCAGGAATCATCTATCATAGGAGAGGGCCAAAGGGGAGGAGGCATCTTAAGGGTAAGAAGGATGCTGGTAAGGAGAATCCAAAGAATCAAAAGTGAAGCTAGAAGAGAAAATGAGTTCTTAAGTAGTGTGCCACCATTGAATGACAGAGATTAGAGAAACTTCCATAGAATCCTCTTAAATTTCTTGCTTAACTTCAATACAACTGTGCTCCCTTCCTTAGTCAACACAATCATCTCTTCATCTCCTCAGCATCAATACATGTTGTCTGGTATGTCAACAAAGGTGAAGAGTTTTGAATATTTGCTTCATTTTAATTAACTGTATTGTTCGGCCATGTCCTATTCTTCATGACTCCAACTGGGATTTTCTTGGCAAAGATACTGGAGTGGTTTGCCATTTCCTTCTCCATGTCATTTTATAAATGAGGAAACTGAGGCAAATAAAATTAAGTGACTTGCCCAGGGTCACACACCTAGTGCTTGAGGCTAGATTTGAACTCAGATCTTCCTGACTCCAGACAGGATACTCTATCCATTGTGCCACTTCACAGGCAATTTATGGTGGTGAAAAATTCTGAGGATGTTGGAAAAGACAGGAAGTATTTCTATTACAAGGCAACTTCACTCTGCCTTAGGCCTCTAGGCCCTTTATTTTTTTTTTATTAATTTTTATTTTTTTAGAATATTTTCCCATGGTTACATGATTCATGCTTTCCCCATCTCCTCTTCCCTTTCCCCCTCCCAGAGCTTGCAAGCAATTCCACTGGTTTATACATGTCTTATTACTCAAAACTCATTTCCATATTATTCATATTTGCAACAATCTTTTAAAAACCAAAAACCCCAATCATATACCCACAGAACTACATGATCAATCATATGTTTTTCTTTTGCCTTTCTATTCTCATTGTTCTTTCTCTCAATGTGGATAGTGTTCTTTTTCATAAATTCCATGGGATTATTCTTGATCATTGCATTGTTACTAGTACATTTGATTGTACCACAGTGTATCAGTCTCTGTGTACAATGTTCTCCTGGTTCTGCTCCTTTAGCTCTGCATCACTTCCTGGAGGTTGTTACAGTTTCCATGGAATCCCTCCAGTTCATTATTCCTTTGAGCACAATAGTATTCCATCACCAACAGATACTACAATTTGTTCAGCCATTCCCCAAGTGAAGAGCATCCCCTCATTTTCCAAGTTTTTGCTACCACAAAGGGCATGGCTATGAATATTTTTGAACAAGTCTTTTTTCTTATGATCTTTTTGGGCTACAAACCCAGCAGTAGTATGGCTGAATCAAAGGGCAGGCAGTCTTTTCTTTAAACATAATTTGAACATAATTTCAAATTGCCCTCCAGAATGGTTGAATCAATTCACAAGTCCACCAGCAATGCATAAGTGTCTCTTGGGCCCTTTAAAGCAGCACCAACTTAATCTCAGCCCTTCTACTGTCTCCCAGCATGATGGTACTATTGGCAAGCCCTAACATGGGCAGATGCTTTGTATCATACTAGGTAGGAGCTCTCTCTGGGTTTTGTAGTATGCAGTGATTTTCACAAATTAAAGTCATTGTGTAAGAAAAATGTTCAGAAGTACTGTCATCAGGGCTTTATGTATCTTCCTTCAGGAAAGAAACATTTGTCATCTATTAAAATGTTTGATTTGGTGTATGGTTTAGTTTTCATTCATGTTTTCCCAGAATTACATGTTCTGGGCTACCAGTTACCTGCTGTCACACTTTGCCTCTGTGTTTTTTTCTCCCAGCTAATTTAGCAAATGTGGAGGCCAAATCTTTGCAGTAAAATCATTTCCCCTCTCTGGACCTATTTCCTCCTCAGCAGTCCAATCAAGCTAAACACACTGAGGTCCTCTTCAATTTGGGATTCTGTGACTAGGAGGGTTTGGCAAGGAATAGTCACATAGCAATCAGTTCTCTGAGTGAAGCTAAAATTCTTTGAAGATGACTTATGTTCAGAAGACCTGGATTTAAATCCCAGCTTAAATATTTACTGGCTATGTAACTAATTACGTGGGGTGTATAGGGTGCTCAGGGAGGAGTAGTATCTCTGGTATGGAGGGCTTGTCGTGCCCTCCTAGGGCAGTTCTCCAGCCTCTGACCCTCACCTGACATCCAGCTCTCACTTGTGGCTCCCAGTAGCTGCTAGCATGCGGCAGCGGCCACACCTCGGGCAACGGCTTCGACAGGCCGGCTAAACCTTGTGAGGGTAGCCATCGGGTCATCGACCCCTGGTGAGCCAGGGCTTTGCTCACCCAGCATTGTGAAGACTGCTTCGGCTGAACAGACGGAAGAAACCAATAAGAAGGTTCAATGGCTGAGAGGGTGATGCAGCAAAGCACTGTGGAGTGCTTAGGGCGTGTTGGAGCACAAAAGACAACTCGGCCATCCAATGCAGCTGAGGAAGTCTCCAGGTGTAATGACTTTTCGTGCCATTGGACCCAGGCTTCCAACGCCGAAAGAGTGGGACTGTCTCTGTGCATCGACTTTTCCACTTAAATCTCCTTCACGCACAAGTGTTTTTGTGCACACTCATCTATCATAGATGAAAACGCACAAAGACAATCGTCATCCTCGGTTACCAAGAGACTACTACTACTACTACTACTAACTAATTACAAGCAAATGAATTTATTTCTCAGGCTCTTTCTTTCCTTATCCTCAAAATGAAGATCTCAACACTTAAAAACCCACCTGATGAGGTTGTTGTTAGGGAAATATTTGGCAAAGGATCTAAAGCATTAAAAATGCAAGTTGTGATTATTCATTTATGACTCAAAATTATAGGTATGAGAGCCAACAAGTGCTTTAATTTTTACATGTCAATGTGTTTGTTGTAACAGTCAATGATTTTCTCATTGAAATCATGTTTAGATTAGATTGCTTAGATTAGATTAGATTATCCATTTTGCCATGGAAAGGCAGTATACTACAAATTATACAGGTGATACAACTTTTTATCCTTGTACAGAATTAAATGGTAGTTAAGACAATACTATCATATTTATGTATAATACCCTTGCTCAATGGAGTCCCAAGTAAATGTGGTGCTTTCTATAAAGGCTGTAAGATAAAACAGAAAGAAGAGTAAAACTGGGACCAGTTTAACTTCTAGAGCTTAGGCTTCAATGCTGTGTGATTCTGGGAAAGTTAGTTCACTTCTCTGAGACTCAGTTTTCCTAATTTGGAAAAATATGATTAGAGTGTTATTGGGAGGAAAGTAATCTATAAGCATTTTTGCTAGAAATGTGAGTTATTTTTAGATTTGAGGAATGTGTGTGTATGCATTTATATGCTTAGGTACATGCATCTTTACACACATTCAAATCTGGTTGCTTTGGGGTAGCCCCAAAGTTCTAAGCCTGGGTTTCCATATTTAGAGCCATTTGGGAATATATTCCATTCCTCCAAGTTCAGGGGAGTATCTTAAGTTTGAAACAATATGATACTGTTTTCAGTACATACATTGGAAATTGGAAAATGCTAATAAATAGTAGATGTGTATCTGGGAAGCTGTAATTCTCTCCAGCTGGACCTGTGATAGCTGAGCCTCAAGTTAGCACTTATCTGTGTACTTGGCTTGCATCTGGGAGCATTAAGTACCAGAAGTGGCTCTCCTGGACTAAAATGAAAGCAACATTACCTGTGGAATTCTCAAACTGAATTCTTGACTTTTAGAAATAATTTGTATTCCCGAAATTTGTTGACCCTTCCCATTTTAACCAATTTAACATGCCTTTATCTCTTAGCCACCCCCATCTTCTCCACCTTCTCCACTAGGCTTAGTAACTGAGAAAATCCAATCATCTTCCTATTATAGGTACACCCACTCAGCGTTTTCCCATGAACTCTGATTCTCATGAAAACTAATCCAGGAGGAAATTCTTTGTTATGGAGACAAAAAGTGTATTGGATTTCTTTTTTGACCATAGTCCAATTTTCTTTAGGCTTACTACCTGGCTTCCTTTTGGCTCTGGGCAGATGAACAAAAGGATTTCATTCATGGCTGTGTTTCAGCACAATATTCTAATGTACAAATAGATCTCTGATATTGATGAATACATAGTCTTCCAATAACACAGAACAGCAATCATCAGTTCCTACTATGTAACTTCCATGTTCTCTCTTTCCCAAGTTTGACACCTGGGGACCTTTTTACACTAATGGTGCATGATCTCTGCCCTTTCATTATGCCTAGATCTCATGCTCTAATCAACTCATTTTTTTTCCAGTCCTACATTTCTTTTATGACACCCTTTATTTCACTTGTACCATATTTTACTTATACAATTCCTTAAAATTCTGGCACAAAGATGGAGAACATGAACTTGGAACCACTATCTATCTAGATGCAGTACTACTTTTGTGAGAGGAATGTGGACTGCTCATAAACTCACCCTAACTGGTAACATAGCTTTGAAGCCCCAGAGGGAAACCTACTTCTTTGGCCAGCTGTTGCCAGCCACTGACCAGGGATGTTAAGCAAGTGGTTCTGTTCCTTGTGAAGATTGAGACGAGGTTCATTCATCCAGTGTGCACAATAAAATAACCATGAAAAGGCCTTGGCAGTTAGGTAAGGGGTGGGGGTGTAGAATGGTGTAGAATGCTTTAGTCAAGATGAGAATTGAACCCACAATGTGGTTGACAGTAAGTTGGGATCACTTTGGAGAGTTTCATTTTAATTTCGTAAGTCTTCAATTTGTCAGTGGATTTTATGCCTCCGTATAATGACTATATAGCATTCCTTTCTGTTTCATAACATTAGCAATTAGAGGCAGATAGGTGGAATGGTGACTACTGCTGGATTTGGAGTCAAGATAAATCTAGCCCAAAATCTTGCCTGAGAAAAAATCGTTACGTGATCATAGGGAAGTAATTTAACCTTTCTCAGCCTCAGTTTCCCCATTTGTGAAATAGAGATAATAACAGCATCAATCTCATAGGACTCTTGTGAGGATCAAATGAGATAATATATGTAAAGCTCTTTGCATACCTTGTGGGCATGGGTACTATGAGTAAGATGTTTTATTCTATAAGAATATTATTCAAACCCAGACCTCAAGCAAATTGCCTCAGTGTTCTGAAGCAATGGTTTTTTTTTTGGAGGGGCAGGAGAAATACCATTCCAAATTCTTTAGAATATAATCCAGAAAATAGTAATGCTAATATCATGTATTTGTATAGTGTTTTTGCTTTAGCAACATGTTTCATTCAAATAACTTATAGCTTATAGTTCTATTGTTTGAATGTTTGGAAAGCACTGAATTATCAATAAACAAGTATTTTTTAAAGTGCTTATTTTGTTCCAGACCCTGGAGAACATAAAGGAAAAAAAAAGAAACAATCCTTCTCTTCAAGGAACCTGTTTTATAAGAGGGGGCAATATGTACATATAGACATTATATATATATATGTATATATATATAGGTATATATACATAAATTTTATATACATATGTTAAAATAGATGCATATTTATTTCATGTTTCTATATAACTTTGTGTATATATTTATATATAGAATAAATACAAGGTAAGTAGGGAGAAAAATTATTTATTAGCGGCTGAGGTTGTGGTTTTTCTATAATTATATGTAAGCCTCTGAGGTAGAATTTGAGCCCAGTTCTCCTAAATTCTAGCCACTATAACTGTTTTTTACTTGGTTGTTGGTCCTATGATTTCATTGATATGGGGAATTCCTGTATATGGACATTTGGGCCACTATTTTGCTAGATCTTTTCTGTTCCTTAAATGGTTGCCTAGGAGCTTAAGAGGTTAAGAATGTAGCCTATGGTCACACAACTATTACACATCAGAGGAAGGATGTGAACCTAGTTTTTTCACCCTAAAGCTGACCCTTTCTATTATGACACTGTACTCTATACCATACTGTCTCTCAATTCATTATCTTAATTCATTATCTTGTTTGATCTTCAAATATTTATATATTTACATTTTTAGTCAATCTTGGAGGTAATCACAACAATTATTACTATCCCCATTTTATAGATGATAAAACTGAGGCTTATAAATATTTATTGGTACAGTAAATACTCATATCTATGTGAATCCAACACAATTTTCTCACTGCCTTCTTATTATAAGGGTTAATGACACAAAAGCTTTCAGTCTGCAAGGGGAAATAAACTGAAATACACACTAGTATGTTATAGGTTTAAAAAAGTGATATGAGAGCTTGAAGAAGGGAGAGAATATCTAGACACACTTTGGATAAGCTGAGACTTCATAAGCCACTGTAATCAGAACTATGTAGGCTTTCATCGATATAAAATAATCATTGCTTGGGTTTCACCCAGAATTCTCTCTGGCTAGAATCTGGTTGTTTCGCTTCTGACAACTGAAACAAAGAAGTCAGAAGACTGAAAATCAAAACTGCTGCATTCCTCCAGGTGAATCATTTCAGGTTTCTGGGACTCTCTCAATAGATGATCTCAAAGGTTTATTCTAGTCTAAAAGTGTGATCCAATGATGATCCTTAATTCCATAATCCTACAAGTCTGAAAGAGTATGTTAGCACTCTGCTACTATTTAAGTATTAGTTAACAAATTCAGGAAGAACATCTCTGATTTACACCGAGTCGTACAAAAGGAGGGGTAGTGTTCATGTAACTCCCATTGATGTGTGTGTGTGTGTGTGTGTGTGTGTGTGTGTGTGTGTGTGTTTATGGTGATGAAAGGGGTAGGGATAGAGGGTGGGGGGAGGACACAATATTTTGGTTTCAAATATCTTTGAAGCTATTTGGCTAAATTACACCCATTAAAATAAAGTCCTGGGGGTACGGTGCTTTCTTGGCCAATAGCCAGGGTTTCTGGCACACACAGACATACCATACAATTAGGGTAACTCTCAAACCCCCACCCTGTCTAGGGGCATTCTCAAATGCAGTAGTCCAACCAACTGGCTGCAAACAGACCTGCTGCCTCCCCTGTTCTCAAAGTTTATTTGTTTTTGCTGAAATATTGGAAGTAAATGAGAATAATCAAAAGAGCCGCCCAAGCTATATAAATTATTTTGATGGATTTACATATTTTGGCATTTCTCAAATGGCAGCCCATTTTTTTTTCTTCAAACACAATCAGTGTGATATATCACTATGGACACAGGCTGTTAGGAGCAACACTGTTATATAGTAATTTCTCTTCCATGAAGTGTTTCATTTGGAAGCATTGTCAAAACAATCCTTGGCAAAGGCAGCATTGTGCCATTTCACATGTGTTTAATTATGGCAAAAAAAAAAAAGAATGATATTAGTCCAGCATTGCAAGAATCAATCGGCAATAACAGGAAATCCTGAGCGCCATTTGTGTTTGGGGTCCCTTCTGCCTATTACCAGCAACTGGTTCCAGCTTCAGAGGGGGGCGAAAGCCTAATCGATGTCAGCTACAATAACAGTTGTTCAACTGCATTACTTTCTATAGTGAGCTGATCAGGAGTCTGACATAGAAAAATAACAGTAGAAGTGACTTTTTGGTCAGCACTCATATTTTATTACTTTTCAAGCTGAGAAGAAAGCTTCATAGTTTTAAAAAATTGACATTGGAATGACAAGGTGTCACCAAGAAAGACATTCTTTTCCTCTTTCTTTTCTCAAGTCATACTGGCACAGTTTTGTTTTGTTTTTTAAACCCTTACCTTCCGTCTTAAAGTCAATACTGTGTATTGGCTCCAAGGCAGAAGAGTGGTAAGGGCTAGGCAATGGGGGTCAAGTGACTTGCCCAGGGTCACACAGCTGGGAAGTGTCTGAGGCCAGACTTGAACCTAGAACCTCCCATCTCTAGACCTGGTTCTCAACCCACTGAGCTACCCAACTGCCCAGCTGTCCCCTACTGGCACAGTTTTTAAGTCTATGTAGTACAGAGGAAAGAGTACTCCATTTTGAGGCAGAGGTCTTGAGTTTAAAATCCAGCCTTGCTACATCATTTCTGTGTGATCTTGGATAATCAATCCATCAACAGGCATTTATGAAGGCCCTACTATGTGCCAGGCATTGTGTAAGGCACTGGGTGCACAAATGCAAAAGATGAAAGAATTCCTCAAAGAGCTTACATTTCAACAGAGGAAACAAGAAGTTCATACAGGTTATATACAGAATAAATATAAGGTCATTAAGGAGGGAGGGCATTAGTACTTGAGCGGACAATGCAAAGCTTCATTTAGAAGGCTGTACTTTGTGTCTTGGAAGGAAAAAAAGGATTCTGTGAGATGGAGAGGAGGAAACATATTTCTGGTATGAGGGATGGCCAATGCAAAGAGATGGAAATGACGGGGAGAAGGAAAGAGAGACAGAGATGGGAGAGAGAGAGAGAGAGAGAGAGAGAGAGAGAGAGAGAGAGAGAGAGAGAGAGAGAGAGAGAGGCAGACAGAGATGGGGAATAGAGAGAGGCAGAGATGGGGAAGAGACAGAGAGAGACAGACAGAGAGACAGACAGAGAAAGAGACAGACAGACAGACAGAGAGAGAGACAGAGACAGAGACAGAGAGAGAGGGAGAGTCTGGATTGCAACCTATACAGTAAGACTGGAAAGACAGATGGGGTAGCTTGTGAGGAAATTTAAATCATTGAAAGAAGAGTTTATATTTCATTTTAGATGCAGAGGGAAGCTATTAGAATATGAGAAAGGGAGTGACATGGTCTTAGCTGTGCTTAAAAAAATCACTTTGGCAATTGTGTGGATGATAGATTGGGCTGGGGAGATCATTGAGGAGGAGCCAATCAGATGACAAAAATTTTGATAATGGAAGCATGAATTATGGTGGTGACAGTGTGAGTAGGGCAAAAAATGGCAAGATTTGGTGACTGTTTATGAGGGGTGAAGAAAAGGAAGGAGCCAAGGATGACACTAAAGTCATGAGATTGAATGACATCTCTTGGTCCCGATTTTCTTTTCTTCTATAAAAAGAGGGCATTGAAGGGCAGTTAGGTAGCTCAGTGGATAGAGTGACAGACCTGGAGTTGGGCGGACATGGATTCAAATGTGGCCTCAGATACTTCCTCACTGTGTGACCCTGAGCAAGTCACTGAGCCCCAGTTGCCTAGCCCTTACTACTCCTCTGTCTTGGAATGGAATAATTAGTATTAATTTTAAGACAGAAGGTAAGAGGTTTTTTAGAAATGAGGTCATTGAATGAGACAATTTCCAGTATTGCTTTCATTTCTAAATCTCTGACCTTGCATATAGTTTTGCAGCATGAAAAAAATCAAAAGCAAGACAACTCTTTAGACATGGAACTTAGATGTTGAATGAATCTGTTCCAACAAGCATTCATTAATTGTCAACTAGATGCAGGTCTCTGGGGTTACACAAGAATGATGAAATGGCCTAGTCTTTGCACTCAAGGTCCTTTTGATCAAGGGATATAAACAGCATCGCTAGCCCTTCCAGAGGTATGGGCTGTTAGTGTTTGCAGAAACAACAGTCGGACAGATCCAATACTACTGTTTAGAGGAAAGCAATAGATGATTTGTGGCCTAATATGAAGAAAGTTTCATCAGCTAGATCAGATTGGCTCTGAGTCTAGAAGATCTTTCAGAAGTTTATCTACTGTTGGGAAAATGAACCAGATGGATGAACTAAAGGAAAGAGAAACAAGGAAAGTAGCTTCTTGGCAGATAAACAAGATATCAAAACATGCTGTTCTGCTGAATTGAGTGAGACAAGCATGATTTTACCTAGAATGGATCAGAGTTCTTATAGCTAGGGATTGGGGTGGAGGAAGGAAGAAGGATTAGACCCCCTGGAATCTGAGATGGTATCAAAAGAAAGGAGAATTTCTGCTTCCAGTTTCTGTGTAATGCTAGAAACTGATGTCAGTGCCATTTTGAGTACCTCTTTTAAGTACTTTAATAAGTCACACAATGTTGAATACACCCTTCCCTCCTCCCCACTCCACAACTCCCAGAAAGTGGAAGGAATTATTCATTGATTTTCAAGGAAAAAAACTCTAGAAGGCCAACTCCATCTTTCAATAAGTCACCCAGCAAAATCCCAAAGCATTTCTTCTTTTTTTTTTTTAAACCCATACCTTCTGCCTTAAGGCAGAAGGTATGGGTTTAAAAAAAAATACATTGGCTCCAAGGCAGAAGAGTGGTAAGGGCTAGGCAATGGGGGTCAAGTGACTTGCCCAGGGTCACACAGCTGGGTAGTGTCTGAGTCAAAACATTTCTACCAGTAGTTAAATCCTCAATGAGATACAAATGGAAGGAAAATAAATGGCATCCCTGTTGTACAGTTTTCACCTCACATGAATCTTTTCCCCCCTGGGTAAGAAACCCTGAGAGAAGAGTTTTAAAGCCACCTGGCTATAAGGTAAAGCAGAAAAGTCAAAGTTGGAGGTAGGTAACAATGCCCACCCCTAAGGAAGTAAAGATTGATCATTCAATTAGTAATTCCCAATCTGTGATCTCCTTGGGAGGCAACATGGAGGTATTTATTACAAAGTCTTTTTGAATCCATATATCCATCAGACATTAGCATTTTAATCTTTATTTCTCTAAAAATATGTAGCATGACTATATAATGAACATACCTTCAGTCAGCATAGCAAATAACACATCTTACATGTCATACAAGTACATGCTGGAGGGGTGTCCCAGAAATATTTTGCAATTAAAAGAGGATCTAAGATTCAAAAAGGTTGGCAATACTGGCCTAGATTACACGTAGAAGTTTTCTCCCCATTCCTAGAGTGCTCTCTCTCTCCTCAATTCTGCCTACCAACTTCTTTGACTTCCTTTAAGTTTCAACTGAAATCCCTGCTTTTACAGAAAGCCTTTCCTAACCCCTCTTAATTCTGGTGCCTCCCTATTTTAGTTATCTTTTATTTATCTTGTATATAGCTTGCTTTGTATATATTTGTTTGAATGTTATCTTTCCATTAGATTGTAAGCTCATTGAGAGCAGGTGCTATCTTTTTGTATCCCCAGTATTAGCCCATTTCCTAACACCTTGTAGGTGCTTACTAAATGTTTATTATTGATGGATCTTTCATTCATTTAACAGATATTAGGCCCTCAGTAAATAGGTGCATGGGACTGTCTTAGCACAACATAAAGAAATATAAGATAGGACCTGCTCCCAAGCTGTAGAAAAATTCTAGCCTTAGTCCCCCCTCTCCAATTACCAGTGCCCTTGCTCATGATCTTGCCTTTATTTTATCTGTATTTATTCAGTACATACTTATTTATGTACATGTCTTCTCCTTATAAGGCCCTTGAGAGAAGGGCATTTACAATGTAGTTGGGACGATGAGAACTGTATGTTTGGAAAGTTAAACAATAAAGGGAGTAGAGGAGTTACCAAGTGGGCTGATGTCACTAGGGCCTGGGACTTGACTATTTCCAAAAGGGACCAGAAAAAAATACCCATTTAACTACTTGTGATAGCTTTTGAATCAAGCCACCAGACTGTCATTCACCTGCAAAATTATTTCTCTTTGGGAATATGGACTAAAAGAAACATGGAAAGTAAAGCTGTGTGGGACCCAGCCCATTCTCCCATTCTGTTAGGGAGACTTTCATGAATGAAAGATGCTGTGCCACCTCTGTGTGACTCCTTCCTAGTGTCCTTTGGGATATGGGTTTCCTCTAGAGCTAAATGTCTTGGGATTCGGGCGTAATTGCCTTTGCACAGCAGCAGTTCGCCCTTTGTCCTGTCTTGCAATCTCACCAAAAGCATTTTAAATATTGAGATAAGTTGCTGCAGGCCTCTAGGAGGTCTTGGCCTTCTCCCAGCCAACCTCCTATGGAGCCGCTTAACCCTCATTCTCTGGGAGGTGATTATCTCAATCATTTAACGCATGGGATTTCTCCCCGAATGATGATCTCACTGAATCTGCCCCTCCAACTTGTCATATGGCTCACATCCATCTAGGGCTTAAATCAAGTCAAAACCCCAGCATTCCACAGCTGGATTAATCTTCCCCAAACATTGCTTTATCACATCAATGTCTACTCAAAAGCCTCCAGTGGCTCCCTATTGCCTACTATGTCAAGTCTAAACTCCTTCACCTGGCTCTCATGACCTCCATAATTTGGCTTTATTTTATCCATATGCTCTTCTTTCTCACAATTACCCAAAACATGTATGTCCCCCTCCAGTCCAGTCAGTCAACTCATTATTCCCTGAATAACTCTTGCTATTTTCTTGTGGAAAGAGCACTGGGTATGAAGTCAGAGCGCCTACATTTAAATCTTGGCTTTGCTCCTTGCAACCAACATCACTTCACTTTTCTTGGCATCAGTTTTCTCTTCTGCACTCTATCTCTTTTCTGAATTCCTGTCCTAATTTCAATCAGGAGCGCATGACCTGTAAACCATCAATATTCTGCAATACACAACATTCTACATTTCTTTCTTCCATATTAGTTTGGACACTAAGCTTATTCACATACCTTATATGCATTCTGTTCAAACCCTTGTTTAGCCTAATACCGTACAGTGCGTAGTTCTCCAATAATTCTAAGGTCTCTGATTTCAATGACAGACCCATAAGTTAACAGATTGTCTTCAAGAAGAGCTATATCCAACAGGTATGTGGCCCATGCTGTAATCCCTGCTACTGGGGGCCTCTGAGACCGGTGGGTTGCTTATGTTTGGGAACTCTGAGCCTTGGAAGGGTTAAAGCCCAATTAGGTGTCTGCACTTAGTCCTTGTGCTGACAAATATGGTGAGCCCCAGGCTACCTAAGGGGAGGGGGTGAAGTCAGTTCAGGTCAAAGCAGAGCAATTTCTGTACATATCAGCAGTAAGTTTGGGCCATGAGCAACCTCCGCACTTCCAGTCTGAGAGAGGGAGGGAGCCCCAGTCACCCCCCCAAAAAAAAGAAAAAAAGAAATAGGAACTGTATTAAAAAAATCACTGAAGCCATTCAACAGACACTTAACAAACATCTGCTGTGTGCCATGTTCTATATAGAGACATAAAATGAGACAAGCCTTGGACCCAAGGAGCTGCCATTTTATTGGGGAGAAGCATCATGAATCATATAAATATATACCAAAAAATAAATAAAAGGCCCTGGGGATTAGGAATAGCATTTGAGTTAAGCTGTAAGAAGAGGTGAGGAGGAGATATATTTATGGCATTTGGAATGGCCTGTGCAAAAGTATAATCATAGGAAATGGAATATCATATATGAAGAACAAGGTCAGTTGGACTGGACTAAGACTGTATGAAAGGGAAATTATTTATAATAAACCTGAAAAGATTGACAGGAATCTGTTTATGAAGCCACTAAGATCTTTTGGCCCTCAATTTTCTCATCTGTAAAATGAGAGGCTTGGACAAGATGCTGTCTAAAGTCCCTTCCACCTGCAAATCAAGATCCTAGTTTCTGGTAGGTGGGAAAGGCTCCAAGTGCAAGCCCAGAGATTAATTATGTTCTTGTTTAAGAACCAGGCTAGATAAGTTTGGAGAAGCTCATCACCAGGTATTAAGTGGCAGAACTTGGATTTAAACTCAAAAATAGTTGCATGGAGTTCAACCCTTTAAGTTGAGTGCCTTTCCACTGTACCATAATGCTTCATGGACCTGCTAGAACTTGATTCTGTTGGCAATGAAGTGTTTTCATTAAAAAGGAATTAAACATGTTTGTTAAAAAAAAGACCTAGCCAATGATAATATATGTATAGCCCAGATCAAAATCTTGCCCTCTTCAAGAGGGGGGAGGATGGGAAGGGAAGGACATGGTTTGAATCTTATAATTTTGGAAAACATATGTTGAAAATTATTATTACATGTAATTGGAAAAAGAAAATGTCTTTGAATTTTAAAAAAGACCTAGCTATTATTCACTGAAGGGAGAAAAAAAAGGGGGCATGGGGAGAATATGGCAACAACCAACCCATTCAAAAAATGAACCTGGATAACTTTATCTGTCTACAAGTTTAGATGAAAACCTAACCTTTCCAGTTATGCCATAGTATATTGGATTTAGAGGCCCATCATCTGCATGCTCAGCTGGCATGGTGGGAGCCAGTTCTCATGATTCACTCTTTGTTACCTCATTGCTATTGTCCTCTTTCACATCTGAGGGAGTCTGGCTGTGGGATTTCCAACAGTGGGTGATACATAAAAATATGAGGAAATTATGAAGACAAAGTATGTAATGGAAAGAGTAGAAATAGAATGGTGTTGAAGATATACAGTGGTTTCTATTGCAAAGAAATAAGGATCTAGAAAATTATAGGAGAACCAAAGAGAGGCTCTCTCCACTTCATCTAACCCTCATACCCTTTATTAACCCCCTCCTTCATCTGTTATTATCATAAATATCACACTCCTCTGATCTCCTGCCCTCAAGTTCATCATATGCTTCAGACATGTCTCTATGGAAACCTACCTAGGCAGGAGGAGAGGGAGAATAGGTTAGCCATTCTTTTTCTAGTACCTTTTTTTAAATCCTCACCTTCCATCTTAGAATCAATACTGTGTATTTGTCCCAAGGCAAAAAAGTGGTAAGGGCTAGACATTGGGGGTTAAGTGATTTGCCCAGGGTCACACAGCTAGGAGGTATCTGAGGTCATATTTGAACTTAGTCCCTCCTACTTCTAGGCCTGGCTCTCACTCCACTGAGCCACCTAGCTGCCCCTCCTGGCATCTTTTTTTGAAATATTCTTTGTTGTTCTGCCCTGAACCATTCTTGGAGTATTCTACTGAAAATTATCTTTTGAAAGTTTAGTGAACTAAAAAAATAAGCAATGGGATAACTCAATTTTTGAAAAAGGGGATATGAGCTTGGTCTTGTATTTTCTTCTTAATTTATTCTCTGTGTTTGTCTTTCTCAATTAGTTGATATAGTAAGAGTTTTTACCCCAGGAGATGATATTGGAACCCAAAAGAGTACAATGTCATTCTTTGGTATGAAGGAACATCACTGATGAAAGGAACCATTAGGTCTGACTTATTCCTCAGGAATGCTTGGAAATCTTCTATCGTACTGAATTCTCATTTTCCCCCCGAAAGAATATACTCAGTTTTTCTGGATAGTTGACTCTGGGTTATAAACCCAAAGCTTTAGCCTTCCTGAATATCATATTCCATGCCTTTTGATCCTTTAATGTAGAAGCCATTAGGTCCTATGTGATCCTGATTGTAGTTCCATGATATTTAAGTCATTTCTTTCTGGCTGTTTGGAGTATTTTTTCCTTGGCTTGGTTGCTCTTGAATTTAGTTATTACATTCCTAGAAGTTGTCATTTGAAGATTTCTTTCTGAAGGCGATCTGTGAATTCTTTCAATTTCAATTTTGTTTTCTTGTTGGAGGATCTCTGGGCAATTTTCTTTGATAATTTCTTGTAATATGGTAGTCCAATAATTCTCAAAGTGTCTCTCCTAGATCTATTTTCTAGGTCAGTTTTTTTCAATATTTCATGTTTTCCTTTTTTTTTCATTCCTTTGATTCTGCTTTATTATTTCTCAGTTTCTCATTAAATCATTAGTTTTTAGATGGTCAATTCTGATTCTTAAGACCTGGTTTTCCTCTGTCAGTTTTTGGTTCTCCTTTTTCAATTGGCCCATTTCTTCTTGCATCACTTTCATTTCTCCTTATATTACTTTCATTTCATTTCCCCATTTTTCCTCTGCCTCTCTTATCTAGTTTTTCAAGTCTTTTTTGAGATCTTCCAGAATCTGTGTCCAGTCTATATTTTTCTTTTGGACTTTGCATGTGTTTGCGTTCACTTTCTCCTTCTGTGTCTGTATCTTGCTCTTTGTCTCAATAAAAATTCTTTAGAGTTAGGTGCTTTTTTTGTTGTTGTTTTCTCATTTCTCCTATCTAATTATAGGTAGGCTATGTTTTCTGAGGAGTTGGGATATCATCTTAAACTTCAGTCCTTCCTTGATGCTATTCTAAACTTATTTTCTGGGTTTTTGCCAGTTTCAGTTCTTAGAGAATGATGTGATAGTCTGAGGGCTGAGAGCTTTGAGAGCCTCCTCCCCTTGTGATTCAATTGACTCTGGAGATCCTGATAGCTCAAAGACTTGCTTTAGGCTTGGTTGTAAGCTTTTGGTCTTACTTTGATCTTGATCAGGTCAGGAACTACTTAAATTGATGCCTCTGACTTAAGTGTAAGTTTTTGGTCTTACTGTACACTTGTTCTAATCAGGCACACCCTTGATTGCCCTGTCTTGGAGCTTCATCCTAAGCTTTAGGCAAAAAGTTCCAGCCCCCCACCCACCCCCCTTAGTACTACCAGCCACTCCAAACTGTGAACTATGTCATCATCCCAAGCCCAGACTGGAACTTGTGGCTTTGTGCTGGGCCCACATAGATCAGCCCACTTTAGCCCAGACTACCCTGAGCTAGGGCTCTAGACTTCTCCACAAGTTTGAAATTTCAAGGGGGTATGGGTTGGTTTGGACCACTATATGCCCAGGCCTGGATCTGAATGTTAGCTTGGGCTTAGGTTCCAAACCTGGGATAGCAGATGTGGGGTGGGGGTGTGTGGCTTGCTCTTGGCTTGCTCTTTACTCCTTGCTACTGCTGTAGCAGTAAACCTTTTGGGTTTTTCTTGCAAGTTGTTTCTCTCTGTCTCTGTGTTGGTTATTTCACTCCTGTATTTGTTTTGTGGTGACATTTTAATATTGGTTGGAGAGGATTCTCATAGTGCTTCAGAGCTGGTCTGGTTTATTCCTCCATCTTGGCTTCGCCCCTGGAAGTCTCACTATTGAAGTCAAAAAGGACCTTTAGAATTATCTAATCCACCTCTCTCTTTTACATGTAAAGAAATAAATTAAAGCTGGGCCATGGCAATTACTTGCCAAATATTTTCAAGATATATATGATATGATAACACTTGGAGATTTTCCTATCCTCTTCCTCCAACAATAGATATAAATTTAACTTAATCAAAAAATTTACTTTTGAATGAACATTTTGATCATGAATGTCACATGCAACATAAAGGGTATTTTTGTTGTCAATCATTTAATCAAGAAGCATTTATTAAGCAGTTATTGTAGGCGAAGCTGTGGCCAAGCACAGGAGATAAAGGTAAAAGTGAAATAAGTACTGTCCTTAAGTAGCTGACATTTGAACAGAGAAGACTGCATGTACACAAATAGCTATATAAAAAACATATTCAAGGTAGAAACAAGGTGATCTTGGATGCATAGGCACTAGTAACTAGAGTCCAGGAAATACTTCCTCTAATAGGTGGCTCTTGAGCTGAGATTTGAAAGAAAATAGGTATTCCAAGAAACTAAGGTGAAAAAGAAGTATAAGCATTATTATCATCATCACCATTAGACATTCTAAGAAACATCTATAAATTTTCCCTGGTTCATAGGTCAAAGAATTGTAATATTGAGATCTGGAAGGGACCTTCAGAGCCTATCAAAGTCTAAATCCCTCATTTTTATAGATGAAGAAACTGAAACGGAGATTAAGATGTCTTCCTCAGGCCATACAGCTAGTGGCCAGGGCAGGATTTGAACCCAGCTTGTCCTGCCTCCAAAGCTTGTGTTTTATACGTTTACATTTATGTACAATAAAGAATGACACTTGCTTTTCAGAGGTAAAGTAAAGAAAGGTCACCATGTTTATGATGCTCCAAAATAAGGAAGTTTAGGGTATTATAAAAGTCACACATTCATATAAGATCAAAATCATTAACAAATCGGATCTTTGACAATCTCCAACACAGTGGAAATGTGATTTTTCTCTATTTCAGATTTTGAGGTTTCTTTCACTTAATGTGTTATCTGTGCTATTTAGGAACACAAATATGAATCGCCTTTATTAAAGACTAAGTAAAGTCATAACAGGTTTATGACACAAAGCTGTACTTCTGGAGTCTTTAACTTAATTTGTTTGCCCAGAATTTTATAGCATGTTAAGGACTCTTCTAATGAGGGTTACAGATGAATGGTTGACTATAATAAGCCTTTTGAGGAAACATACTCAAAATTAAAGTGTCTTTGCTTGGAATTTCCTCTTGAAGAATATCACAAGGGATCATGATTAGCCTTAGAAGACTCGTATAAAATGAAATGGCCATGTTAGGAATGAGGGCTGTAGAGGAGTTTTATGCTAGTAAGTGGAATGCCAAACCTCACTTCTATAAGATGAACTGCTGGCTAGTCCACTTCCGTGCTAAAATTCAAATCACCCTATTAAGGGGGAATTCAAATATTTATTAACCATCTAATATATGCCAGGCACTGTGCTAGCACCCTATCTTAGGGATACAATAATAGAAAACAAACACATTTTTGTCATTAAGGATCTTGCTATTGAAGGAGGGGAGATAGGGCAGGGATACAATTAAATATGGCATAAGAGTAATTAAGGAGAAAAGAAACACTTAATAAATGGAGAATTAGGGAAGACTTTCCATAGGACTTATCCTTGAAGGAAGGCAGGGATGCTGGTAGGCAAGAAATGGAGCAGAATGGGTGGCAGCTGGTAATTTGTACAAATGAATTGAGGGTGAGAGGTAAAATATTGAATTTGGGAATCACATAATTGTCCGGTGTAGCTAGAATGTGGAGTAGGTGAAAGGATAGAAGACAAAACCAAACCATAAATATGAGAAGGAGCCAAATTATAGAGAATTTAAATGCCAGGCTAAGTTGGTATTTTATCCTCTTCACTATTGAGAATCATTGAAACAGAGAACTAACATAGTCACATCTGTGCTTTAGGAATATCAATTTGGACACAAAGATATGACCCCTAAGAATGCATACCAAGGATGTCATTGATACAAAGAAAGAGGTCATATACATCAAAATCTTTATAGCAGCACTTTTTTTTTTTTTGAGAAGCAAAGAACTGAAAACAAAGTAGATGCTCATCAATTGGGGGATAGCTAAAAAAAATGTGCTACATGAATATGATGAAAATTACTGTTCTGTAAGAAAGGATGTGTGTGATGAATGCAGAGAAACATAGGAAGATCAATATAACTAATGAAGAGTCAAGTGGGCAAAGCCTAAAAAACAATATACACACATTGATAATTACAATGATAAAGATGGAAAGAACAATCACAAAACAATTCAAACTGAATTTGTAAAATTATAAAGGACAAATATGGCGTCAAATAAGAGAAATAAGAGGCTGATTCCTTCGACTTCTCTGTAGAAGTTAGAGTCTAGAATATGGAATATTGCATGCAAGATCAGATATTTTTAATGCATTGACTCATTTTGTTAATTTTTTTCTATTCTTTTAAAAAAATTTTTATAAGAAGTGACTCACAGGGAAAAGGGAGAAAGCTGGATACAGGGGGAAGTCTAGGCAATGTAAAAAACAAAGCCTATGAATAGAAAACTATTTTTAGGAAAAAAGCATATCAATCTGATCTAAATATTAGCTGGAAAAATAAAGAGATTAGAAGCAGTAAGGCCAATTAGTATAATGATATAGTGGTCCTGATGAGAGGACATGAGAATTAAACTGGGGAGTATCTGTGTACATTTAGAGAAAGGGATAGGTTTAGAGAGCTGATGTAGAAAGGCAATTAATAAGAGTTGGTATTTGATTTGAATATTGGGGTTGACGATGAAAGAAAAACCAATTATGACCCTGAGGTTATTTTTAAAAAAACGTTGTACCGGAAAGTATCCTGTATTTCTCATAATAGAAGATAGCTGGTAGAAACTGTTTTTTGTTAGGGTAGAGCCTGATGGGGCCTCCTACATTAGCAGTTGTTCAGTCAACAAACATTTATTGAGTGAGTATTTACTATGTCAGGTATATTTTATTAAACCTTGACAATACAAAGAGCAAAAATACTGTACTTGTCCTTCAGCAGCTCACATTCTAATGGAGGAAACAATGGGTAAACCACTATGTATGTGCACCATGTAAATAGGAGATAATCTCAGAGTAAGGGTGTTGGGAATGGTGCAGAACTGGAAGGAGAGGAGAAGTAGGAAAACCATCTTGTAGCAAGCAGATGGGATTTGAGCTGTCTTAAGAGAAGCCCAGGAAGCCAGGAGACAGAGTTGTGGAAGAAGAATGTTCTAGATTTCCAGTGGAGGTATGAGCTAGCTATCTCATGAGCAGAGGTAATTTTTCCATTTCTTTAGAGTTTAACTTTTTTTAAAATTAATCAAATGCGCAAAACTATGAGTCTTATGGGGGTTTCATTGTAGTTCTTTAGGAGTGTGTTGATTGAAGCTATCTATGCATGGAAGCCCAATTGTTTCTGCCTTCTAAGTATCTTTCATTTCTGTTTGTCCTTGTTCATTTCCATCAGAACCATCTCACATCCAGGTCTCAGTCACCTCATGCTCTGATTACCACTCCTGCTCTCTACTAACTTTCTTTCCCCTCCAGTTGATCTCACAGAATGCAGATAGATATTGATTAAGCATCACCATGTGTGCCTCACTATACTTAAACTTATCAGAACTACTAGTATCACTACTCTGGTACTTTGGGGCCATTATTAATAATTAAATAGCATTAATGAGACAAAGAGAAGCATTACTGAACAAAGACAAGATTTGCTATAAGCAAGAACTTTGAACAAAGATTAAAAGGGGAGCTAATGTTTGGCACACAATAATGTAATGACTCACTTAATGCTTGTTAAAATGAGAATAAGAGTGACTGAATGAACTGCTGTGAGGCTTGATGCTGCTTGGGAAAATGACCCAGATTTGGGGAGTAAACATTTTATTTTATGTATTTTTCATGCCTTCAATTTGGAATCAAAACTATGTGCTGGTTCCAAGGCAGAAGAGCAGTAAGGGCTAGGCAGTGAGGATTAAGTGACTCACCCAGGATCACATAGCTAGGAAGTATCTGAGGCCATATTTGAACTCAGGACCTCCATCCAGTCCCCAAGCCTGGCTCTTAATCCACTGAGTCACACAACTGCCCCATGCCTTTATTTTTTTGATTGCCAATGGCATATCTCTGAATCTGTATGTGTTGAGTTCATGTAAAATGAGATCCTATTATATATTCTATTATACTTATACATGCATATGTATAAGTATATATATTCTAAGTGAAGAAATATATTTAAGGATTGAGAACTAGTATTTTATTTTATTGATTAATTTAGAATATTTTTTATGGTTACATGATTCATGTTCTTTCCCTCCCCTCCTTCCACCCCCCCTCCTGTAGCCAACACACAATTCCACTGGGTTTTACATGTGTTATTGATCAAGACCTATTTCCATACTATTAATATTTGCACTGGGATGATCTTTTAGGGTCTATATATCCCCAGTCATATCCCCATCAAACCATGTGATCAAGCAGTTGTTTTTCTTCTGTGTTTCTATTCCCACAGTTCTTCCTCTGGATGTGGATAGGCTCTTTCTCAAAAATCCCTCAGAATTGTCCTGGATTACTGCATTGCTGCTAGTAGAGAAGTCCCTTATGTTCGATTATACCACAGTGTACCAGTCTCTGTGTACAATGTTCTCCTGGTTCTGCTGAGAACTAGTATTAATATTAATGTAGCCCAGGCATGATGAAGACCTCCAAATTCATTCTTTGTGATGATTGACTCACCCCCATTATACTCATGTTGGCCAGTCTGGGCATATTCCCAGAGAGGCATCACCATCACACTGCCCCAGCACAAAACTCTCTCTATTCAGGCTACTAGTGGTGCTACTTCAAATGGAAATCATATATTGTTACTGCTTGCCATCATGGCTTCTGGGTCCCTTCTACTAGTCTTGTCATCTATGTGAAGTCAATCTTCATGGCACTATTAAGTCTCATACATGAAATATTTACTAGACAATAGGGCAAAAGAAATACCAATCACAATATTCACTCATTAGAAAGCAAAACCAGGAATATAATAGTTATTCAGAAGAAGACCAGAGCACTTATAATCATAACATCACAGTCCAACCATGAACCTGGCTCATGCTCTCCCACCAAGGCTCCCAATGTCATTGGAGGAGAATGTGAAGACAGAGAATTCTAGCAAATCATTTAACTTCTCTGCACCTCAGTTTCTTCATCTGTAAAATTAAAAGGCTGGATTTGATGGCCTCTAAAGTCCCTTCTACATCTGGATTTATGATCCTTCCAGGATCATATATGTCTAAAATAACCATATGTATCATTCTAGAGTCACATATCTAGTAAAGTCAAAGGGGGTAATGAGAAGCAGTGTGGTATTGTGGATAATAGAGAGTTGATCTCAGAGTCAGGAAAACCAAAGAGGTAAGTGACTTGTCCAGGATCATACAGCTAGGAAATGTCTGAGGGCACATTTGAACCTAGTTCCTTTCAACTTTAGGCCTGGCACTCAATCCACAGAGACACCTAGCTGCTCTCACATAGTAAGCTCTTAAAAAATGCTTATTGATTTGATTTGAATACATGAGGTGTTACAATATCAATCTAACAGCGATGCTGGGATAAAATACGCTATAAATCATAAAGCCAACAAATATTAGTATTGTTAATATTACTACTTTAAAAATCATAGTTATTTATTTTGTTATTTCCACAAACATTCATCAATAACATTGGTTACAGCCTAATTATTAAGTAATTGGTCCTCTGAGTAGAAAAAATCTTTTTTGCATCCATCTGATGAGAGAGAGGGAGAGAGGGAGAAAGAGAGAGGGAGAGAAGAGAAGGGGAGGAGAGAGAGAGAAGAGAAAGAGGTAAAGGGAGAAAGGGAGAGAGGGGGGGAGAGGGGGAGAGGGAGAGGAGAGAAGAGAAGGGGAGGAGGGGAGAAGAGGAGAGAGAAAGCATGTGAGAGAAGAGGAAGGGAGAGGGGAGCATCATTGGCATGGGAATCAGGAATCCTACACATATCTTATTCCTGGAGTCTTCACCTACCTGTGTGATCTTGGGCAAGTTGCCAAACCTATCTGGGCTTCTATTTCTTTGTGTGAGAAACAATGAGCCTGGACTACTGATCTCCAGAGAGTATAATTGCATATGAGGTCATTGTGTGTCCGGGGATCCAGTACCAAGGCTTCAGGAAATCATCATAGCTTCTAGCATAGCTCCCACAGCTGCCTTGGGTATTACACAAACCTTTGTCTTATGCAGCTGGGTCACATTCGATAAGTAATTACAGTATATCTGATTAAGGTCACTCCCCATGCTTCTATTAATCATGGGCAGGAAAGAATGCTGGGGAGGCAAGTATTACTTGAGGTTACTTTCTCCTGTCCCTGCTGATATGAGCTCTCTTCACATTCTGCCCTTCACATCACAGCTCCCACTTCAATCTCTTTGGGAAGACATGACCCAGCTGTGTCCTGAAGGGCCAGGGAGGGTAGAAGACAGCTTTGATTTGGACTTGCTGAGGGACTCAGGGGGCCTTTTCAGGACAAGGGGCCTTGTGTGTTTTTCGCACATCCCCGCCAAGGCAGACCACACCACCAGCACATCAGCTGAAAGGTGGAAGTGGGGAGCAGGCGGGAGGATGGCGTGTATTAAAGGCAGAAACCAGATGGGAGGCTGGGTAGTTGCAAAAGGGGGAATGTCCTAGGACAAGCCGTGCTTGCCCTAGGAAGTTTCCATAACTGAGGATTGGATTCTTTGCTTTTGTGTGAGCCCATAAAATAACCAGAATGTGAACTCCACTAAAATTTGTAAAAACAGTCTCAGCAAAGGCAGACAACAGATCTTCCCTCTAGCTTTTCCTTTTCACCCTACCCCAAGCCCCTATACAGCACTTTCACTGCCAAGACAGGACTTTATTTATAACAGATGGAGCCAGTCTGATACTTCAGAATGTCCCTTAAACTCTCAAGCACTGACCCTCCAATGACTCAGGGAATGACTTGTGGTTCATCGTCATTGTTTTCACACCCGATAGCAGCGTTTTTCTTTTAACTCTTCCATGTGCTGAACTGAAAGCATTTTCACTGGATTGGAGCTGTCAAGCTGTATCTGTCTAAGGAAAGTGAACGGCACGCTTGAGTTCCAGTCTATGAGCTTTTCTCAGATATCAGACCAAGGATTTGGCATCAAATCAACATTCCTGTGTTCTGACACAGGATCTGAATCCTTGAAGCAGAGGCAGAAAATGTCACCTGGTCCTAAACATGACAGGGAAGAAGCCAAGGATCAAGGGCTTCTCGGGCTAGAGGTTACAGAACATACTCACAAATCAGATGGAATGGAACTTGGTCATGAAATTTTGCCAAATGAAATCCTCTTAGTCCTCCCAGGAAAAAAGTGTTATAAAAAAAATGGAGCAACTCAACTGTTACCTTGTCATGTCAAAACTGGGCGCTTAGCATTACTCCTTATTGAAGATCTTTTTTAAATTGCCTTTTGAGAGAGACTTTACCCCAATTCTAGATCCATTCTTCCTTGTTTTAAATGACCAGGGGATGGGCCAGCAGTGTTATTAGTAAGTAGAAAGAGCCCCAGATTTGGAATCTGGAACCAATAAACGTTGAGTTTAAGATATGACTGCTATTTACTATCTGTATGAAATTGGGCAAGTACCTGTATTCTGGAGATGTTTGTTTCTTTGCAACATGAGGTTGAGCTGGGTGATATCTAAGGGACCTTCCAGGTCCAAGATTCTATGATTTTGTGATAAAACACATTTGTAGATTCTTTCCAATGAACTAGATAGCACAATGGATAGATAGAGTACTGGGCCTGAAATCAGGAAGATCTGATTCAAATTTGACCTTATATACTTATTAGCTATGTGACCCTATGCAAGTCACTTAACTCTGTGTGTTTCAGTTTCTTTAACTGCAGAATGAACTGGAGGAGGAAATGTCCAACAACTCCAGTATCTTTACCAAGAAAACCCCAAATGGAGTCACAAAGAATCAGACATGGCTGACACGACTCAAAAACAAAAATGTATAATACCATATGTTGACATTATTGTAGTAAAATTACATCTACATGTACTTTTACAATAACAACAAAAATAATAATGATGATAATGATAGTAGGAGGTGATGTCATAGTTAACCAATGGAAATGTGTTTTTTAAGGCAAAGGTTCTCCATGCCCGTTGTGGAAAGGAAACTAAAATAAGTTCTGGACTTTCTGCCACTGTGTTGGAACAAGCAACAGTGGGAATATTAGAGAGAGAAGAAATTGACAAGCCTGAGAGTTGGTGGGGGAAGGGGCAACTGGGAGTGGCAGTTGGTCTTGTGACTAGCACTTCCTTCCTAGTGGAGGAAGTGGGTGGAGCTTTTCCTTCCCAGTCAATGTATAGAAGTGCCTCTACTTTCTTCAGCCCGAAGAGACAGGCCCAACCAGCTCTTAAAGTCAGAACTGTTCTTGTTGCTTGCTGTCTACTGCTAAGATTTTGAAATTAAGAAAACTAGCACAGATATAGTATAGACAGGAATAAGAGAAACCCCCCATCAGCCTGTGAGGCCTGGCCTCAGCCCCAAAGCTGAGAAAGACTCCAACCTTATTTAGGGACATCCCTCTTCCCTTTTCCCTGATACCTCTCCAATCCAAACTGGTTATTAAAATTTATCTTATTTGAATATCACAGTCAGATAAGTGGACTATCTTTTCTGAGGCATAGAGGGAGCTGAACCTCAGTTCAGTCATTCAACTACAAATGGTCTTTATCAGACCCCTGCTGGGCAACCAAAGTCTGGGGAAAGGCTTGTCCCTCAGGAAGGTCCATGTTTACCTGCTCTGGGGCATCTTTGGCGTCAATCCAAAGAGAAGACATCCCCGCAGACTATCATAAGTGGCTCATTTCTTGGACACTTCATTTTGTTCAAAAATTGCCTCTCGGCAGGAGGAATCTCTCTCCTTTGCCTCACTGCCAGCCATATTCCCTCTCTCCCTTCAACTCCTCCATTCCCTGCTACAAACCTTCCGTATCCCCTGTTCTTCATATTCACCCATCTTTCCCTATAAGTATTATAGTTTTTGGTGAGCCAGCTAGTACCTGCTTGATCTGTCCAATAGAATATGCACTGCACGGGGATGGTAACAGTATTTTTCATAATTCTTGGCACATGGTAAGTGATTAATAAATGCTTGATGATAATGATGTAGGCTCATTGAAGCAAGGATTGTTGTTTGGGTTTTTTTTTTTTGTCTTTCACCTTTGAATCTCTAGTGCCCAGCACAATTCCTTGAACATAAATGATGCTCAATAAATACTTTGTGGATTGGACTGTATTATGAGAGATCATTATGCTAGGATCTCCCTTTTGATCTTCCATCTTGCTATAATGTCTTTTTACCTTCTATCTGGAATTGATACTAAGCATTGGTTCCAAGGCGGAAGAGTGTCAAGGACTAGGCAATTGGGGTTAAATGACTTTCCCAGAGTCACACAGCTAGGAAGTGTCTGAGGACTGATTTGAACCCAGGACCTCTTATCTCCAGGCCTGACTTTCCATTTATTGAGCCACCTCAGTGCTCCCTGACTATGATTGTTTGACATGTAAAGATCATATGAGAATGGGAAGACTTTGAGTTACTTTGCTTTGATTTTCATTTTTTTCAAGGTGCTCCAAGCTCCACGCTGCATTGGGAGTGAGTTTGCCAAGTAACTTACCTCACCTTCTTCCATTATTTTATGTAGCTCACATGTTGTTATAAATTAGGATAAATAACTAGTCTCGTGGCTTTTTGCTTCCAAAATAACAGCTAAGGATTCAGTGAGCAGAACCAGGAGCTTGCCTCTCTAATACTTGTGGGTCTAAGCTGAGTTTCTGTGCTTCAGAGGGATTACTCTGTGTGATTTAATCCCTAGATCTCTCTTCCACATCATGACTTTTTTTCAAACTAGGGAGGAGGAAGAGACTAAAAGAATCCCACTCCTTTGGGCATGTCTTAGGATACCATTGGTTTATTTTATTTATACCTTAAGAGACAAAAAACCTTCCCTACCTTCAGCTTCCAGGTCTTTACAAGGGTGACAGTAACTGCAATACTGGAGAAATTTCCTTTGAATTCTGACCATCCAGCCTGGTTACCAAAAATAAAGTGATGCACTAATGGGAATTGTCTCTTCTGAAGCCTTTTGGTTCTGAAACAGGAGGGTACCTACCTACCTACCTCACTGTCTTATATACACTTCATAAAGTATTCTGTTCCATAAAGGAACACTTTTCTGCATGCAGCTGCTCTGCATTTTGCCCCAAACTCTACAGAAAACTTAGGATCCCCCCCTTTTTTTTTTTTCACTGTAGGAAATGGAGGGATTTTAAATAGACTTTTCACTGTGTTGTTGAGAGGAGATTGTAAACATTTCCCAATGATTATCGTTTACTGTCTGTAATAGAGACCAGCAGCAATCTGTCCCTTGTAAGGCAGAGTTATAAGTAGGCTTAGATTACCTGCTTCATGGGAGGCAAGTGAATAGCCAACATTTTAAGTACTTGCATGTGTAATATCTTATGTTTATGACTCATATCAGATTATATGCGGTAGTGACCCTAGCCCAATCCCTTTCCCACTAACTCATTTTGCAAAGAGTTTCTTCTGGGTCTCCCCTCTACACTGCCCCCCAGCCCCCCAGATGCCTCAGGTTTGAATAAGAGCTAAGAGAAATCTGATGCCTGTGACTGCAGAAAAGGAGCACAATTTAAGAAAAGGAAAAGAAAGGATAAAATAGATTTAGCTTCTTTGTCAAGGAGCAAGTAGGCAAAGAAAGGATATAGAGTTGTTAAGGATATAAGGAAAAGGATTCTGCACAGAGAAAAGACTGGATAGGGAACAATAGATGCCCAGGGCAAAGCTAAACCAGTAAATAGTCTCCAAAACTGGGTATGATCAACCAGTCTATTTACTCTATGTTCCTGTAATTGCTTCACTTCCACCAAGTGAAGAGATAACAAGGACCCGCTGGAGTTTGCTGAGCAGAGAACTGATACAGTCAGATCTGTGCTTTAAGAAGAATCATTTTGGTAACTAACTGTTCTGATGGAGAGAAGCTAGACTTGTTGAAGGTAAGAGAAATGTTTTTGGTATTCCCTAGGGCCCAGCTTTCGGCAAATATGGCCACAATTGTGGATTCCTGGGAAAGTAACTGGAGACATACCAGTGTGGTCCAACAAATGATTATCCAGAACGAAGCAGCCATTTTTGAGCAAAAATTTCTTGTGCTAACTGTGAGTGTCTGAGTGAGAAAGGAACAATCTCAAGAGCATAGTTAGTACAGAATGGACTATCATCTTACTCTCCTTACTGGTCTGGTCATTTCTTCCTACACAGTATCTTTGCATCTTTCCCTTTTTTCGCCTTCACATGGCTACCATCCTTACTCAGGCCCTCATTTAGTCTCTGGAATATACTTTCAAAATGGCTTTCTCATTGGTTTCCTTACCTTGAATCTTTTCCACTTCCCCTTCATCCTTCTTATAGGTACCAAAATGACTTAGTTTTTCTTTTCTTTTCTTTTCTTTTCTTTTCTTTTCTTTTCTTTTCTTTTCTTTTCTTTTCTTTTCTTTTCTTTTCTTTTCTTTTCTTTTCTTTTCTTTTCTTTTCTTTTCTTTTCTTTTCTTTTCTTTTTTTCTTTATTTGTTTCATTAAAGTTCCTAAGTATCTCCCTCCCTCACCTCCTCCACACTAAAGAAGGTATCATTTGACTCTGTGTGTGTGTGTGTAAAGCAATGTCTTGCTTGTTTCTATTATTAATTCTTCCTCTGAAGGTAGACATACACAAGCTATTCTTCAAACAGTATTTCTGTTGCTGTATATAAATGTTTTCTTGGCTCTGTTTACATTGCTCTTCATAATTTCATGTAGCTTTTTTTGCATGTTTTGTTTTGTTTTTCAAATTAACTGTCTCTTAATTTCTTAGAGCACAGTAGTATTCCATCACAATCTTCTTTAGCCATTCCCTAATTGATCGGCATCCCCTCAATTTCGAGTTCTTTGCCCCTACCAAAATTACTTTGTTAAAGCCCTGATCATAGCACTCCCTAGCTCAATAAGTTTTACTGACTCCCTGTTATCTATCTATGATCAAATAAAAACTTCCTATTGGGCCTTTGAAGCCCAATATAATCTGGCTCTGATGTATTTTTCTTCTTCATATACCCTTTAATCCAACAAAATTTGCCTTCTTGCTATTCCTCATACAGGATAGTGTGAATCTTGAAATTTCTCAGACTTGTGAATGTTAAAAATTTCCACATTGGGGAATTCTCCATTGGAACAATTCCCTACTGGGAACATTCCCCATTTTGACAGTGAGAACTCTACTTGGATCAGAAATGGGAGGACCTCTATTCCACCCATACTTAAGACTGCTTTAGGGGAAAAAACTCCTTGCTAAACAATGAAAGTACTTAAACCCATGCTTATAATGAGGCAAAAAGTTCTTTAAGCCATGCCTATTTTTAGAATTAATACAATGGGGTGCTAAGTACCTATTGTACCAACTTGTAAACTTGCCAGGAGCAAAGAGGTGAAAACTTATTCAGAAGTTTTTTCTGGTTCAAATGTACTAAAGGGATTAATCGACCCAGCAGTGTTTTTAGAATGGGCTGTCCTTTGGAAAACGTCTACTGTGATTGGTAGATGTAAGGACTTAGGGGAGGTGACATAGGAGAAAACCCCTATATAAGAAAAAGCAGAATCGCTTGAAGGAGATCGCTTGAGAAGGATCCTTTTGGAAGGCTCTTTGAGGAGGACTCTGGCTGGAACTCTCTCTGAGGAGACTCTGTCACTAGAATCCTTGCTTAGACAGACCTTGTGGTGAGTGATAAAAGACTGACTGAATGATCTCTCTCTCTTAAGATTCAGGTCTAGGCCATGTTGGCTTAAGGCCCTCCATACTTATTTCCTTTTTCTCTCTTTCTCTCTTTTCTTGTATTATTAATTAAATTCTCTATAAAACCCAGTTGACTTGGATATATTCATAATTGGGAATATTTCCCGGCGACCACCTTATATTTGATTTAAAAACAAGACACTGTAGTGAAAACATATTTCCTGCAGTCAAATTTACTCACCCACTCTTATATCTATCTTCCACTATTTTACTCACTACAGTTTATAGCATTGAATCTTTTAACTGCCACAGTTTATGGATTCACCAATTTTTAATATTACAATAGTCCATTTTTATCTCCATACCTTTGCATAAGCTCATCTCCCATGTCTGGCATGCATTCTGTTTTTACTTCCATCTCTTGAAATCCTTAGTTTCCTTTAAAGTTTAGCTCAACCTCCATCTTCTCTGTTAGAGCTTTACTAATCATTCCTCTTCACAGTTATATTGTAATTTATTTTATATGTATTTTCGATATATTCACCTTTATACACCTCCCACAATAGAATGTAAGCTGTCTTGAAGTCAGAAAAACAATTTTGTTTTTGTATCCAAAGTATCTACATGGTACCTGGCATATGATAATATATGTTTAATATTTTAATTGATCTGTATTAGATATATATGTGTATGTATATATATATATATATGTATATATATATATATATATATTTGGGGATATTGGAACAGCTAGGTGGCACAGTGGAGATAGCATGCCAAGCCTAGAGTTAGGAAGATTCATTTTTCTAAGTTCTAATCTGGCCTCACACACTTACTAACTATATGATCCATGGCAAGTTCATTTAACACTGTTTGCCTCAGTTTACTTATTTGCAAAATGAATTGGAAAATGAAATGGCAAACTACTCTAGTATCTTTGCCAAGAAAACCCAATTGGAGTTACAAAGAATTGAATGCCACTGAAAAATTGTTCAGCAACAAAATTTGGAGTATTCCAAGAGAGAATTCAGTTTGGGGAGTTTAAAAATGACAAGACTTTTAAAAAGGAATTAATTTTTTTTATTTTAAACTTTTTTTAAAAACACAGTTAAATGGGGTAGCTAGGTGGCTCAGTGAATAGAGAGCCAGGCTTAGAGACAAGAGGTCCTGGATTCAAATGTGGTCACAGACACTTCCTAGCTATGTGACCCTGGGCTAGTCATTTAATATCAGTTACCTAGTCCTTATTTCGTTTCTGCCTTAGAACCAATACATAAGACTCTAAATGATCACTCTAATGCAAATATTAATAATATAGAAATATGTCTTGATCAATGGCACATGTAAAACCCAGTGGAATTGCTTGTTGGCTGTGGGAGGGGGGAGGGAAGAGGAGAGGGAAAGAATAATGAATCATGGAACCATGGAAAAATACTTTAAATTAATTAAACTTAAAAAATCTATTTTAAAAAGAGCCAATACATGGTATTCATTCTAAGAAAAAGGTCAGAGTTTGAAAAAATACAATGAAACTTTGTGAGACAGAGACAGAGAAAGAGAGAAGAGGTAGAAGAAGGAGAAGGAAGAGGAGGAAAAGGAGGAAGAAGAGGAAAAGGAAGAGGAGAGATCTATAGAGACAGAGAGAGGGGATGGGGGAAGCAGAGAGATCATATCTCCTAGGTCTTTTCAGTTACAATTGCACAAAAGGAGTTTATAGTATTTTCCATATGAAGAGGTTTACACATGAATGTGTTTATTCTTGGCATAATTGGCAACAACATTTATTGAGGAGACCCTATATGCCCAGTTCTGTACTAGGCACAGTTGGGTATTAAAAAGATCTGGTCCCTGAATTTGAGGGATTTACAATATAAATCATAATATTTTAGACAAAGCTAGAAAGGACATTAGAGATCATCTAGTTCAACTCCCTTCTACAAAGGAGAAAATCAAAGCCTAGGGAGTCAAAATAACTCAGCCAAAATGATATAGATAGGGCCAGAATGCAATACCCCAATCTGTCCAATTGACTTAGGTGTTGTGTTTTGTCATTGTCAACATTGTCATCATCATCATCGCCACTACTCATCTTTATCTAGCACTCTAGAGTTTATAAATCCCTTTCTTTCTCACCCCTGTGGTGTATGGAGCACACTCCAAGGGGCTCTTATTTTATTAGCTAGGAAACTTCCAGTATGCAAATTCCTCCACTGAGCAGATCACAATCCATTTTTTACTTAAAAGTTAAGTCTCTCAGAGTTACTTGGGGTGCAAAGCCATTCCATAACATGCTAAGAGCCACACAGAGGTACGATGTGAACTCAGATCTTGTTTTGTAAGGGCCAATATTCTATCTACCATGCAATGCTACCTGTGAGGTGGGCAGTACAAGTGTTATTCTCATTTTTTTCTGATGAGGAACTTAAAGCAACTGGAAGCACAATGCCTATTGTTAATAGTTCCTTGCTTTGAATAACTGGTGTAATAGAGACATGAGAGAGAGAGTTTTTGCAGGACTTGTGCACCAAGATGCAGGGCTGGAGAGCTAGCTCTAGATGTCTGTCAAGAGAGGATTCCAAAGGAATGTCCCCAGTTGTTGGCAGTTTGAGCTGACGGGGGGGGGGGGGGGGGGGTGTTGGACTTGGTCTCTGACTGGGAGACACACTCTCTCTTCTTGGAGGTTTGAGGCTGACTGAAAGACTTTTGTGAGGCTGATTTGATTTTTTTGTTTGTTTTCTCTGACTCTGAGCAGTTGAAGTTGACACTGAGAAGAGAAACTTAGCTTTAGGGAACTTGGTCTCTGTTCTCTCTGGCTCTGAGCAGTGGAATCTGATCAGGGGAGAAGCTTTTGAGTTGGTGGTCTATAAGAGAGTTGAGCTGGCCAGGAGAAAAGGAGAGACTTTGAACTTTGTTTCTTTCTGGGGTTAAGCTGAGAGATCTGGCTGATTTGTGAAGAAGAAGAAAGAAGATTTTGAAAGGGCTGCTGTTCTCCATTTCCCAAACTGTCTAAGAGTCACACTTGTGACTCTGCAAACCCTCAATTTTACCTCATTTAGATTAGGGAAATTCCTCATCCTTCTTACCTCAGTTTCCCATCCTGTTATCCCAATAAACCCCCTGACTGAGAAAGCAACTGCAGTATTTTTATAGTTCACTCAGGAGGGAGGAAAGGAGCCAAAGGCTTCAAGAAGATCTGGGAGGTGAGGGAGGCAAAAGGGAGAGGTTGGTTAAGGAAGGAAGTGAGGGAGGAAGAGGGTTAGGAAATAGATTGATCCATCAGCAATCAGTAGGGATCAATAGGCAAACCCCAGAGTAAACCCCAGGGCATTCCCTTATAAGCAGTGTCCCCTGTGTACCAGCATTCCTGTGTGTGTGGCATCCCCCAGCATTTCTGTTTTACCTCCATTACCAATAAATGGTCTCAGGTCCCTGTAGCAGCCTCTCTAGGCACAGCCAGTAAGAGAACAACAGTCATTGCTGAAGAAACAGGTTTCCCTCAGTTTACCTTCACTATCTCAAGAAGTAAAAGTTTCCAGTCACTGGTAAAGGTTATATTTCTGTTCCTTGTTGAGTTATGGGTTGTATTCCTTTTTTTTTAATCCTTACCTTCTGTCTTAGAAGAACAGCAAAGGATAGGCAATTGGGGTTAAGTGACTTGCCCAAGGTCACATCTGGGCACAAGACACATCTAGGAAGTGTCTGAGGCCAGATTTGAACCCAGTTCCAGGATTGGTGCTCTAGCTACTGTGCTCCCTAGCTGCCTTAGGATTTATTCTTTATAATATTGGTTCCTAAGTGCCATATTCAGTGTCATAAGAAAAATAAATGATGGATCCAGGACATAAACCTGTGTTCTGACTTTGAATCTAGAACTCTTTTTATAATACAGTGTTTCTTTTCTATTTGCATCTAATTTATCATATTGATACGATTCTCTAAAACTACTGGATTTGAAGTTGTAGGATCTGGGTTTGAATCCTGTTTCTGCTATTTATAACTTGTGTGACTGTAGGCAAATCTCTTAACCTCTCTAGGTCTCAGTTCCCCATTCCTAAAATTATAGGGTTGGATTAAATGAGCTGTAATGGCTTTTCTAGCTGTAACCCTAAGACTCTATGATCCTATCTGATTATAATGTCTTTATTATCCTACTCACTTGAATAGCAATACTCAATTATTGTGTAACTTACCCAGTATCCCATAGCTAATAAGTATTTGAGACCAGATTTGAACTCACTCTATCTACTGCACAACTTAGCTGCTGCCCCCAACTATGCTATCAGTTACACAATACGGTAGTACTGTTATTCACTGCTTAATATGAGCTAATGATAAAGTCAATATTTCTGTTCCTAGATGCATTGTGAGAAGTACTTTATTAATCCCTCCTCCTGTCACCAAAGGAAAGTTGAGTAACCCATTAGTGGAGTTTTCCCTTAAGGAAAACAGTTGAACGTTCTTTGATAGTATACTTTGTTCCACAGAATTAAGACTAGGTTTTGTTTGTTTCTTTGTTTTTGCTGGAATAAGATGCTTGGGAGATGCTAATGGGCTCTCTTTCTGAAATGTGAAAAGCCCAATAAAACTGCCCTGATACCATGATAGCATGGATGTCACAGCTCTTCATTCCTGGAGCCTTTCCATGTTTGAACATCATCATCTCTCTACTTCTTATGTGTCATCCTGAGCAATAAGTGCTTTTGGAATTGGTCAGACTTCCTTGATAGTAGTAAAACCAAGGTCTCATAAAAAAGCAGTGAGATGATCATATTTTTTGTTTTTGTTCTTAACCCCAAGGGCCTTTTGAAAGTACTTGGTCAATTATTCAAAAGCAGCATTGGCTTTCATCGACTCACATTATTTATCCTTCAGGAATAGTTTTGTGGGAGATAAATGTACCAACATTATAGAAATCATGTACAGCTTCAGTGATAAGATGATATAAAATATTCTCATTTCTTTCCAACTTTCCGATAATTCATTTTTTTTGGGGGGGGGAGGTAGATAGGTACCTTTTCCTCTTCCCACTTAATTTTATACATTCAAGGATCAACCCATATCTCTCTGATCCTTTATTTTGTGCTCTATCCCCCCAAGGTCTTATTCTTTCTCAAGACTTCAACAATTACATTTGTGTTGCTCAGCTCCAAAGCTATGCCAGAAGGCCTCTCTTCTCACCAGAGTTTTCTATGTTTGCCTGCTACACATTTTTCCTTGAAAGTTTTGCCATTATCATAAACTTCATGTGTCTAAATGACATATTATACTCATCACTTTCCCTCATAAATCAAGTCATTCATCCAGCTTCCCCATCCCTGTCCATGGCACCATCATTCTTCCAGTTATTCAAGCTTGAAACCTTAGCATGGTTTTTAACTTATCACTTTTCTTCATGGCCAATTTACATTCTGTCTTTATATCTAGTTAAATTTTTTCTTTAGGCTATTTCTCCCATCTGTTTTTAACTTTTCACTACTATTGTTACCATCCCAGTTATAACTGTAATAAGAGGATTCTTAACTTGTTACCACCTTGCTTTTCTATTAAAAATAATATGGATTGATGACACAATTTTATGAACTAAAATGATATTTTATGTGGGGGGGAGGCTCAGTGGATTGAGAGCCAGGCCCAGAGATGGGAGGTCCTGGGTTCAGATCTGGTCTTGGACATTTCCTAGCTGTGTGACCCTGGGCAAATCACAACCCCAGTGGCCTGGCTCTTATTGCTCTTTTGTCTTTTGATTCTAAGACAAAAATGGGTTAAAAAAAAAGAAAACAGAACATTTCTACAGGATTTCAAAGCTGCCTTGGTAGGGAGTTTATTTAGAAATAAAGGTGATCATATATGAGAATCTTTGAACTATGTTATTCCTATCTATCGTGGGGACATATCAGAAGTATAATCAGAAGAGGGATCATCATGGCAATGGCAATGAAATCTACATTAAAGGGTGGTGGGGTTTCATGTCAGTCATTGACAATAGATATATTTTTCCTTGGCAACTACTAGAAAACTGCCAAGAGGAGTTATGTGTTGGTTTAGTAGACCTAACCATTAGATTTTTATAATCATGATGGCATGTGGAAATGCCATGGATCAGAGACATTTATAAACATGATTTGCATATGTCCTGAAAGAATAACGTTAATATTTGAAGTTACAGGGGAGAGATCAGAAGCATTTACTGGCAACAACTGCACCAGATGAACTAAATTCTTAGTTTTTAGAACTGCTATTTATTATCAGTCAGCAACTAACAGGCATATGTTGATAATCTACTGTGAACTCTGTTTTTTGTTTCTGAATTTTATGAGAGGTATAAAAGAAATAGAAAGCGAAGTTCTCATCCTCCTCAAGTTTATTATATATTAGGGGAGGTAATGCAAAGACAAATGAGACTACTATAGTATTAAAAACTTTATTTACTCATTTGTATCTTTTGGTACTTATCTGATGGGAATGCAGATCTATACCAAGCAGCTTGTTAGGATCTGTGATTTCAGTGCTGTTGAATTTCAACACGAGATCCCCTTTACCAATGCAGATTGAGAAATGGTTTCAATGTACAGTCTTAGAGAGTTGTCTGGGTATTGAGAGGTGAAGTGGCACCAGTGGCACAATCAGTAGGTGTCAGAATCAAGATCTGAATCCAGGTCTTCCTGACTCCAAGGTCCAGTTCTTTATCTGTTCTGCCAGCTGTCTCTTATCAAGCAACATATTTTTCCTTTATTCATTACATATCTGTCAAGAATCTCTTACATGCTAAGCAAGGCACAGTGCTAGGCACCACCAGGGATACAAAAAGGGCACTTTATATTATCAGACAGTCAATGGTGGGTACAATGAGGACTCAAATGCAGTGATTTTTTTCTATTACAGTAGGACCTCATTTTACACACTCAACACACACACATTCAGGTATATGGGATTGGCAATCAAATCAAATAAAAGCAGAAAACTACCTGAAATTTAAAAATAAATGTAATTACTCACTAAATCCTCCCTATTTTCCCAAGCAGTATAAAGTCTCACAGTTCACTCAATCACACTTATTTTCACTCTGAGAAGCATTAGTGTGTCATTACATTGTTTTGTGCCAAACTTTATCTCCTATTATCAGTCTTTGACCAGAGTCCTTGCTTATACCAAGTCATAGCCCTGTCAGAGCAGTGATCTACTGTTTCACTGATGATATTTAGTTATTAAAATGGTCTCAAAGTATAAAAGTAGTGATGCTGGTAGCTCTGACATGCTTTAAAAAGTCATAAAGGTCTCGGTATGTTGGCATAAGAAATACTTATTAAATGATGTGATTTGCTATTACAAGTGATTGTCAATGTATGTGAAGGGTCTTGAACATATTGGTTGTGTGAAACAAGGTCCTCCTCTATACCATGATGCCATAGTCCTTGGCTTGAGTTGCTTACAGTCTAGCAGGGTGAGTAAGGGACATGCAGAAATAAATATAACACCAAACTGTCAGAGACAAGGGCCAGAATAGAGGCACAGACAAACGCATTTGGAGAATTACATGGAGGGAAAATCACATCCAGTTGGGGGTATCAGTAAAGGCAGCGTGACAAATGTAGAATTTGAATTGGACCTTAGGAAGGCAGGCAGATTATCAGGGCTCACAGCTTTAGGAACCCACTTCACAAAGTCCACAGAGGATAATCTAGACACAGGGTCATAGGGTCTGAGGTCATTAAGGGAAGAGCTCTAAGTTAAACAAGCAAATGGAGTAAACAAAGTCCAAAGGGAAGAGCTTAAATCAAAGGGAGTAAGTAGTTGTAAGAAGTCATTAATGAGGAGGTATAAAGTGGATAGCAGCTGAAGAAAGAAGTGGTGGATGATGGGAAAAGCTCTCACTAGCTTCCAGGCTACCTGAGTTTGAATTCCAACTCTGTCTCTTAAAATGGAATCTCAATGTAGAAGAATAACAACAGGAAAGACCCAACTGCCATGGCTGCTGCCTTACTTCCACTGCTCCACCCCTTGCCTAATCCTTAAGGGAAGAGCAATAGCCCTTCCTCCAGCTGTCACACATTTCACTCCCTTTAGAAAGAAGGGTGATTTTTGATTATGTATAACTCTGACCCCAGGAAGGTCCATTGTACTCACTCCCTGGCTGTGAGCAAATCATTTAACCTACTCAAGCCTCGGTTTCCTAATTTGGAAAGGGATGACAATAAGACTTAGACTCCTACCTCAGGAAGATAGTGAAGATCCAATGAGGCCATTTATGTAAATTATTTTTTAAACTTGAAGAACCTTAACAATAGGATATGAGGAATATTTGTTGCTGTTGTTTAGTCATGTCTGACTCTATATGATCCATCTTGGAGTTTTCTGACAGAGATCCTCAAATAGTTTGCCATTTCCTTCTTTAGTTCATTCTACAGATTCTACAGATGAAGAAACTGAGGCAAAAATAGTTCAGTGAATTGCCCCAGGTCACACAGCTACTAAATATCTGAGGACAGATTTGAACTCAGGAAGACATGTACCACCTAGCAGCCATGAGGCATATAAAGATGCTTTCATAGGACAGGGTCTGGTAGAGAAGAATGAGGCACAATAAGCTTTTTTGTAGGCTTGTTGAGAGTTGCTTTCTCAGTTATCATGTCAATTAAAAAATTTTCATTAAGCACCTACTAGCACAGTGCCTGTATCTGTGCCTCCCTTGAGGGTGGGACAGAGGGTACCCAAGTCCATGGAATTCTAGATATAGAGCTATAAGGAATCCCAAAGTGGGCACCTAGCCCACTTTCCTCTATTTTACAGATGAGAAAATGAGAACCAAGGAGGTTAAATGACTTGTCCAAGGTAGTAAATAGCTGTAATAAGGGAATGTGGAGAAGAGAAGATGATGATGGGGAAAACGAGGGAATAGGGGTGAGAATGAAAGGATTGTATTTGTTCTTCTACTCTTCTTATTTCTGGGGGAAGGTAAGCCAGGGCCTGTTCCCTTGAAAAGGGAGTATGTCTCCCCAGGGATGTTTTCTGGGAGATGGAGGATAGGAGACTAGAGAGGGAATACCTCAGTGAGATGGCAAGAAGCCTCCCTCAGAGGAGCCCAGGGCTCCTGAGGTCCAATATGTCCTTGAATGGCAAGATGATCTCTTATGCCTCTGCTTCCCCCAGAGATATTAACTGTCAGCCCCTTTCAGGTTCTTAGGACTACTCAACTGCCAAGGAAAGATGTCAGTTCCTTTGGTCAGGCAATCTTGAACCACGGGGATCTAGAAGTCAACCCTCTTTTGGGGAAAGGTGTGATCCTCACCAAATTCTCAATCCCCTTAATTGTGTTGTTTAGAGACTGGCCCAAACCTAAACCTTAAATGTCAGGTAATTTATTGGGGTTCAAGCAGGGAAGGGGTGGCAAGGATATCAGGTAGGAAAGTGGGTAAACAGGGAGGCCCTACAGATTGCCCCCTCTAGCAGGTTGGCCCTCCAAAGTCTGGGGGTTCAAGGCTTCTCAGCCTTGCCCCCTCTTTCTTACCAACTGCCTTTTAGTCCCCACTCTCAAGCTAAGTGTAGAAAATGTAAGTCCAAGGACAGGTAAGGGAGAAAGAGAGAAGAAGAAATCTTAGGAGAGGTGTCTGTGAATGGCTCTGCTCAAAAGTTCAAATCCACAGTCCCTCTTGAGAATTTTGGGTTGAGGTAACTGAAGGTCTTAGTTGAGATATTCGAGGGTTCAGAAAGGATAGTAGATCTCCAAAGAAATAGGCTCCTTCCCAGCTTCAGGGAATCCACCTCCCTCCTCTGGCTCCCAGCTGGAAGTGAAGTTGCCAGTTGGATCTTCAAGCTTCTGATTCTCTCCTAGAATTCTCAGTTTTTTCTTTTTGCTCCTCCACCACTCTCTCTTCAGCTAATCTCTCTCAGAGACTTCTCTCCTCAAGGTAGAAAGTCTCTTCTCTTATCTTACAAATATAAGAACTCCCCTATTGTCAACTCTGGCCAAGTACTGGGGAAAACAAATAAACAAAAAACCAAGGGAGTCTTTACTTTCAAAAAGCTTACATTCTAATAGCAGAAAGACAAAATATAATGGAAAACTGGAAAGCCGGGTGGTGCTAGTTCCCCTGCTGCAGGGCCAAGGCAGCAGATGTGGTGGGGGAGTGACTGATGAGAATGAGCAGGAATAGAAGTGAGCAAAGTCTCTGGGGGCACCTCATGTTATGGGGGAGTCCCCTGCAGGGCCCTTTTTAGGCTGTGCTCCTAAGGAGAGTTTGGACAACTTTTTCATTTGATTGTCCTAATTGAGACTAAGCCCAAGGAATGATTCATCCCCTACCCTGCAATTCTTTTGGCTCCCTGCTTCCTTAGAGAAAAGATGTATAGATAGATAGATACACACACATATACATTGACGACTGTTTTCTCAATTTCCTTGAGATTGTAGGATTTGAGGTCAGTTAGAACCATCTATGGCTTCCCCTACTCAGAGCCTGGGGAAATGGATATATTGATTGGTATGGTCTGATTTGAAGTCCAATCGAAGAGCATTTCTTCTTCATCGGAGTCTGAGTCTCCCCACTCAGCTCCTTGTCGTTAGGGACGGCGGACAGAGACCAACAAGGATGTGTATTATTTTAATGATCACAGCTGTTCACACAGGAAATAAATGTGATGCTGAAATATACGCACAGCGATCACATCTTCGAACATGGACACTGGCTGAAGGCACAGAAAGAAACCAAAGTCCCTCGACATTGTGATCAGATTGCGCGGTCAGGGAGGAGGAGGGGCCGGGAGAGCCGCTGCCCTCAGACACCGACATTTTCCATTTGCTCTGTCTGTGTGGGCCTTGGCACAGAGCTTGAAGAAAGTTCAAAATGCAAGTGGACTGGGAATGAAATGAAATGAGTCCTCTTGCCCCGAGGAAACCGAAGGAAATCAACATGCCTGTCTAAGTGCTGACCAAACACATGGTCTGGCCTGACTCCACCGAGCCTGCAGGTATGGGAGCACCACCCCACAATGGCACTGTCTACTGCCCAGGAAAGGGATTACAGCCCCCACAGGCTAGCTTCTGCCCTCCCGTGGCTCCCAGGTGAGCCTCTTTATTTGAGAATTTCCCAAAAGGCAATGCTGCTATGAGAATCCATCCAAGTTGATTTTCAAAAACTGTAGGGTGGACACCAAGAAAAATATTCCCAAGAGAGCTGGGGAAGCCAATTAATCATTCTATCAACTAGGGCTCACTTAGGACAGTAAAATAGAGAAGCTGTGGAGCCCTCCTTGGGATCCTAAAATTTAAACTAGAAAGATACCATAGACATCAGATTCCAGCTCCAAATCCTCATTTTAGAGAGGAAGACAGAGAAGTTCAGAGCAGTGAAATGTTAACTCAGGGTTATGCATCCACAAAGTAAGCAGCAAGACCAGGATGAGAACTCAGGTCTTTTCATTCTCAATCCAGTGCTCTTTTTATAAGGCTTTTTGATAACCAATAGCATGTGTAATGATCCTCGGAAGATCTCAGGAAGGTTTACTTTATTCCGCAAAGAATTTTAAAAGAATTATACTGTGAATTTCACATCACTTTCTTTTGCCTAAAACCATACTAGCTCTCCTTAATGAAACCATTTTTATGGGTGCCTCCCCTCACTATCTACCTATTGCCAAGATTACTTTTACTGACTGTGGAATAATTTCAAAGAATAAGAAAAATGCCTTCCAAGTGGAAAGTAAAAATATCTCATCTCCAAACAGCCTAAATATATTAATAAATAATTCCCAGGGGTAATAGTTGAGCTCTATAGTTTTTAGACAGTTTGAAATAGCTCTATTTTTTTTTTTTTGGTATTGCCAAGATTTGGAATCCAAACTGCTTTATTTCCAGCATTTGGATCTTATTATTCATACTCTGTATATTCTTATTTTTTTTATTACAAACTCTGGGATCTAAGTTTCCTTTTCTAGTGAATACAAAGCCTTGTTTTAATGTAAGGACTCATTTGTCCTAACTTCATCATAGGATTAAGAAATGGAAGGAATTTTATGATGTAGTTTAATTTCATTCTACAGAAGGAAGGAAGAAAGGAAAGAAGGAAGGAAAGAAGCAAGCACTTAACAAGTCTCATGATACAGGCACTGTGCTATATGGTTTACAAATATTTTCTCATTTGATAATGAGATAAAACCATTCCTATCTTCTAAGAACCCTGGGAGGCAGGTGATATTATTATTTCCATTTAATAGTTGAGGAAACTGAGGCAGAAAGAGGCTAATTAACTTGCTCAGGGTCACAACGGTTGGATTTGAGCTTAGGTCAGCTTGATTTCAGGCCCTTTGCTCTATCACCTGCCCAGCCTCACTGCTCAGAAGAAACTGAGGTCCAGTGTCACATGAATTATAATTAATATTTTATTCATCTAGATACTTATAAACATACACACACTATGAAATCAACACCTTCAATCTGGGCTTACTATATGAAATATTTTCAATACATTTTATAAATTCTCCCATCTTTCTTGAACATATGAATATGTCTATGAAATAACACATAGCAACTCAATTGTCTAAACCCTAGAATTAAAAATAAAACTGCATGATAGGACCATAGTCTGTGATGTTTTATTTTTACACAAGTCCCCTTCAAGATCAGGATCTAAGAAACTCTGCAAATAGTTTGCTTTTAAGTAAAGTGTGAAATCTCCTGGAACTTTGAGATGTCTGAAGAAGTTAGCAAGAAATCCACTAGCCTCCACTATCCAGGGTGAGCCCTTTTGGCAGATCTCCAAAAGATGGTTTATATGAATTTTCCAACTCTCACCAAATATAAAATAAAGCAAGCGAAGAGCCCATTTACTCACACACACCCCACCCCAAACCCCAGCCCTTGCCTTCTATCTTAGAATTGATGCCAGGAGCAGTAAGGGCCAGGCATTGGGGCTAAATGACTTGCCTAGCATCATACAGGTAGGATGTGCTGAGGTCAAATTTGAATCAAGGACCTGTTATCTCCTGAATCTCTATCCACTGAGCTATCTTAACTGCCCTAAATCCATTTATTTTCTAGGCAAAATATTGGGGAGAAACAGGGAAGAGATGAATTTGGAACAATCAGTTAAAATATTCAAGGTCATCTCTGGACTCTATTCAGGTTATTTGTTACCTGTGTAATATTTATTGGGAAAGGAAATAGGAAGATTGAAAAACAGGGGATAATGGGAGGTTTGTATGAGGGTAAGGAGGAGTTAAGGGAAGAGAGGGAACACTGCTTGGTGAGGCAAGGGAGGGAGATGCCCCCTGCTGAGAGGAAACAGCAGGGGTCTGATAAGAACTCTTTGTCCTGGAATGATTGAGCTGAAGTTCAGCTCCCTCTATGACCAGAAATGATAGTCCACTTATCTGACTGTGAATTCAAATAACATAAAGTTTAATAACTAGTTGGGATTGGAGTTTTTCTCAGCTTCAGACCTGAGGCCAGGCCCCAGAGGCTGGCGGAGAGTTTGTCCCACTCCCGTCTACTCTCATTGTTCTAATTCAGAATCTTAGCAGTACACAGAGAGCAAACAAGAACAATTCTAATCTTTAGAAGCCTGTGTCTTTGGGCTGAACCAAGAAGAGCATGCCACTCCAGACTGGGCTGAACAAGCTCCTCTCTCCTCCAACACCTGGAAGCCAGTCCCACCTGGCAGGAAGGAAGTGCTAGTCACAAGACCCAACTGCCACTCCCAGCAAGAAGGAAGTGCTAGTCACAAGACCCAACTGCCACTCCCAGTTGGCCCCTTCCCCCACAAACTGTCAGTCTTGTTTCCTTTCCACAATCGTCCCCTTTTTTGTTGTGACCTTCCCAAGTTCACATATTTGTATTATAGTTACCAATTTAGTAAACCTACTCTAAGGAATTCTTAGCAGGAAAGTTTGGGCAAGGGTAGTTTTGGGTTTTTATAATAAATTCAGTACAATAAATGTGGAACAAAACTATTACAAAAAATTGAATTTTAGTGATAATACTACTTATTCTAAGTTAACTAAAACTAATACATTATTTACAGAAATTATTTACATAAAATACAACAATATACATTGTTCCACATCCTGATGTCAAATAGAAATATCTATTGATCTTTCTATTGCCCAAGACTTATGGAACTAACTATATACATATTTACATTTTGCATAAATACAATTCCAGACACTTGTTTATATAGACAAGGCCTCTCAATATGTCAGTGATTTTGTGTTTTGTGTCTAATAGTGTTGTGTTGAATTAATACTTATCAAGTTTCTTCAGATTTCCACTTCTCATGTTGACTGATGGATCTCTTCTATCTTCCATGTTATGTAGTGATGCATGCTATTTCCCTAATATGTGAAATTACTCTTGTTTTATTATTACAACACACTCATTCTTACACATAAGTCTCATTTTCAATCTGTCCTGTTCTTATATAAACACATTTACAAAGTTCAAAGTCTTAGCTGTCCATTTCAGCTTTTCTGCTTTGTTTCTTGTCTCTAGCTTCTTTTCTTGATACTTTTCCTCTGGGCTGGTTTAAAATCTTTTCCTCTGGGATGCTTTTCCTCTGGGATGCTTTTCCTCTGGGTTGCTTTTCCTCTGGGTTGCTTTTCCTCTGGGATGCTTTTCCTCTGGGTTGCTTTTCCTCTGGGATGCTTTTCCTCTGGGCTGGAAAGTTGTCTCAAACATTATGTGTCACTATTATTTCTTTATGATGTGCTTTTATGTTAATCAGTTTTTGTTTTCATTTCTCAGCACTATCTGTTGTCTAATTATCTTCGATGTCTGTTACAATGGTGTTGAACTTTTTCTGGTTTCACGTGGGAACAGTGAAACCATGAGTCTTTCCCTGCAACTTTTATAGCTGTTGGGGTAGTAAGGAATACTTCATGTGGTCCACTCCATTTTATGTCTGTAGCCAATTTTCTATTGAAATTTTTTAAGTATACTATGTCTCCTGGTTTGATGTTGTGCAAATTGTAATCCAGGGGTACTGTTTGTTGTATGAAGCCCATTTCATGCAATTCTGCTATTCTTGTCTGTAAAGCTTATATATATTTTGTTAATTGACAGTCTAGTTTGTGAGAAGTTCTACGTCAGAGAAAGGAAGATGTGATAGGAGTATTACATTGTTTTCTTTTTCTTCCTTTTGTTTTGGATCAGGTATATGATTTTCTTGTACTGCAAATTTAGTGTCTCTATCCACTTTATCCACTTCCACATACTTTTCACAAAGTTCTTCATAATTCTTGACTCCCAATGCTGCCAACATTTCTTCTATTGTGATTGTGTAGTTTATTTCCTTAACTAACTCTTCTGACTGGATCGTTTGTTCTTGATTTGAGTTGTTAATGTAATTATCTGTCTTTCCCTCTTGTAAAGCTTTGTGATCTTGATCATAAGGTTTGATATATTCATAAGGTTCTTGGTCTTCTTCATTTTCTGAATCAAACATTATTAAATATAGTGATTCTGTGTGATTTGTGTCTTGCATTGACTCTTGCTTGGTGATCTCTATATTCCCCAAGTCTTTTGCAAGCTCCTTAATTAACTTGGATGTAACTTGTGATTTGGCTGTCTTCAGGAGGTATTTTTAAAACAGATTTAGTTGTTCCTGTATCAATAAGAGCTGAGTAGATCTCATTACCCACTTTTATCATGACCCTTGGTTCTGTGTTCTCATTTTGTTGGCACACTTGGACCATAGGTGCCTCTATTTCTATTTTGTTCAAATCCCAGTTTTGTTCTTCATCTACAGACTTTTCTTGTTGCTTTGAACATTCATTTTGCAATTCATCATCAGTTTGCAATAGAATTGCATTATCATGGAGACTTAAGGATGGCATAACAATGTTTGTGTTTGCTTTTTCTTGTGTAGTTACTATTGGTTGTGTAAACCTCAAATTTCCTTAGACTTATCAATGTTGGAAATTTCACCATTGGGATATTTCATACTTGGAAAATTTCTTATTGATAGTCTATTGGAATGGGAACCCCATTGGCATGGGAGGTTCCTTCTCTTCCCTTCTTAAGATTACTTTAGGACAGAAACCTTTTGCTGAACAATGGAAAGGACTTTGACCTATGCTTAAGCATAGAACAGGAATTTCTTTGAGTCATGATTGATTTTAGAATTGATACAATGGAGATACTTGGAATAAATCTCCACCCTATTCAGTCCTAACAGGATTGAGTAAGGGCTGCAGCCTAGATCAAAATTTAATTATTCCAATCTCTACCCTACTCAGGTTAACAGGATTTAGAAAGGGCTGTAGCAAAGGAGCAAAGATTTAATCATTTGAAAATATGACCTTCAACAGACATGTGCAAAAGCCAGAAACCTCTGGGCGGTCCTGGGTTAAGCTAGAGCCTCCATTGGCACAGGGAAATGGATGAACAGGGATTGGTAGATGTGAGGACTGAGGGGAGGCAACTTGGAGGTTTTCCTTAAAGATAAGGGGTCTGAAGACGGGAGAGAGGAGGGGTGGAGTAGTTGGTCGGTGTGGTTCGTGTGGGCGCTGAGAAGCTTGCTCTGAAGGAAGCTGAAGGTGAGGGCCTCTGAGACTGTTTCTCCATTTTGGTCACCATTTTCTTTGCCCCAGCTATCTAAGGGCTTGGGCCTTTTGGCCCAGCCTAAACAGAAGGGGTATTTAAGCCCTATTTCCTTCTCTCCCTTTTCTCTCTCTCTCTATCTCTAATTACTTCCTCCTATTGTAATTAAACTCCATAAAAGATTGACGGCTGACTTAAGTTTTCATTTAGGAATTACATAGCTGATTCCTTGGCGACCTTAAATTAATATATATCAGTCTTTTAAAGTGATTCCCTTGTAACAGTTGGAATTCTTCTGCATAAGGATTTAAGGTTGACTTTTCTATTATGTCATTGGTATTTTCTTTTGCAATATAATCCCTGCTTTCCATGCCATTGTCTCCAGGAGGTCTGCTAATTTGAATGTTTTCTGTTATTGCATTTTCCTCCCCATTGGATCCTTCTATTGTTAACTCATATGCTTCAATTAATTCATTTACAGTTTGTGTATTACAGACTGTTGCCAGTTCTGTTTCTTCCTCTTTCTTTGTAGCTTGTTCCACTGTTCCAAAAATTTTCTCTTTAATCTCTGTTACATCATTATCTAATTGGATTTCTTCTTCTATCTGTTCCTTAGTTTTATTTTGTGCTTTTGGAACACCAAGTTCTATTTGCATGCAGTCTCCTTCCTTTTCATTTTTCCCTTTTTCCTTTCCCATTTTTCCCTTTTGGTGTTACCCCCATGCACCTGGCTTCATAACTGACTTTGTTTGGCAGCACCTGCGACTACTTGAGAATAATGTGGTTTTGCTCCTTGTTGGATGTATCTCTCCATGGTTTCTAAATTTGGTGCTTGCAATGATTTCTTGCAATTACAATCACAACATTTTGCATTTATTTGTGTATTATTGTTGCTATACTTTACATTGCTTTTCCAAGACCTCTGTTTGTTATTAGCTTGGAATAATTGTGCCTTTAAATAACAGTCTCGAACCATGTGACCCATTTTTCCACAGAGGAAACATCTGGGTAAATTTCTCCTTTGATTGCTTTGTATGTAATTTCTTGTGGGTTTGTATGATTGCAGAGTGGCTAGATTTTTTATTTCTTCAATTTCTTTATATTTACTTGAGTTATTTGCCTCCTTGAGCTTGGCTTTAAGGTCTTTTATTATTTCATCCTTTTCCTCTAGCATTTATTTATGACCTGAAAATATGTATATTGCAGTTTTTCTTAAATCTTCCAGACTTAGTGTTTCCCAATCTGGGCACTGAAGTTTAAAATATGATCTTATAGGTGTGTTACTACCTTTCACAAATTGTCTCCTTATGTGTTGGAGATTTTGTTCAGTTAAATTTTCAAATCCAAGCACATCCTCTGCTACTTCAATCACTCTATCGAGGAACTTTGATGGATGTTCCCCTCTTTCCTGTCTCAATCTCTCAAATTTTCCCCAAGTATCTGGTCTTTTTGAAAAACTTTTCATTGCCTCTAATAAATCTTCTCTGGCCTTTCTTAGGTAACATAGATTTTTATTATTAGATAACTCTAAGTCTGTTCCTTCCTCTGGCCATGATGTTAAATTTGGATTTTTTCTAGTTTCATCAATTAATTGTTGTTTTTCCCTTTTTGAAAATAATTCTGAGAGAAGAATTTCAGTGTCCTGGAAATCTGGATCATAAAGCCTAAATGCTCTTTTAAATTCTTTTAAGCATCTCATCGGTTCTGAAAACCAGGAAGGCATCCATCTTTTCAGACTTTCAAGGTCAGCTGTTGTAAATGGTTTATGTGTTTTAATATGAATTATGCCAATATCTGGTTGTAGGCTTGTCTGATTTCTTAGTGGCAATATTGGTATTCCCCCTTCAGCCCCATCTATATTTTCTTGCTGAACTACATTGTTACTTTTAGGTATGTCTTGTTGTGTGTTAATACCTTTGCCACATTGTATCTCTTCACTCAGTTGCTTCATCATTTTCTTTAGTTGCACCATCTCCTCTTTTATAGCTAAAATTGTCACAGCCATTTCATTATCTTTTGCTTTTTTCCCAAAAATTAGATGCACACCTATTTTTAAGGCATAGTATAATTGGGTTACGAAGAATAATGCTCCAGCATATGTGGGAATGAATGAAATCAAGCGATACATACTTATATTCAGCCATTGCAAAGTTTCATAGATGCTAAGCAGAAAATAAATATAATCTGGAATTGTGACAAAGAATAAGTCATAAAACATATATAAGAAATATGCAATCCAGGCTAGATAATCCATGGCAAGTAATGGTTTCTTTGCTGTCTTGTATCTTGAAAAGCCTTTTGCAACAGAAAAAATGTTTTTAAGTCTGGCCCTTTAAGAGTTGCCTCCTCCCTTCAGGAGGAGTGGTTTCTTTTGGGCGTGGTATCACTAGGCAGATTAGTCGCACTCAGCACTGCTCCCAAAATGGTTACTTTTCACAGTCACACAGGCTTTTGAAATGTATGCAGGCCCAACTTCTCAAATTCTTGACAAAATAGGTTGGAAAACCTAGCTGGCTCTGCCAAAAACTGTAATATTTATTGTGAAAGGAAATAGGATTAGAAAAAATGGGGATTTAATGGGAGGTTTGTATGGGGTATGGAGGAGTTGAAGGGAGAGAGGGAACACTGCTTGGTGAGGCAAGGGAGGGAGATGCCCCCTGCTGAGAGGAAACAGCAGGGGTCTGATAAGAACTCTTTGTCCTGGAATGATTGAGCTGAAGTTCAGCTCCCTCTATGACCAGAAATGATAGTCCACTTATCTGACTGCGAATTCAAATAACATAAAGTTAATAACTAGTTGGGATTGGAGTTTTTCTCAGTTTCAGACCTGAGGCCAGGCCCCAGAGGCTGGCGGAGAGTTTGTCCCACTCCCGTCTACTCTCATTATTCTAATTCAGAATCTTAGCAGTACACAGAAAGCAAACAAGAACAATTCTAACCTTTAGAAGCCTGTGTCTTTGAGCTGAACCAAGAAGAGCATGCCACTCCAGACTGGGCTGAACAAGCTCCTCTCCCCTCCAACACCTGGAAGCCAGTCCCACCTGGCAGGAAGGAAGTGCTAGTCACAAGACCCAACTGCCACTCCCAGTTGGCCCCTTCCCCCACAAACTGTCAGTCTTGTTTCCTTTCCACACCTGTAATGATTAAGTTGATTGTTTCTTTTAAAAAACCTTAAGGAGATACAGAAGAAAGGCCCTTTAGTGCCTTAGGAAATAGCAGTTCAAAGATGATAGTTTCTGCCTTTTAGCATCTTATCTTGATTTTCTTCCTAATATCTAAGATATAGAGCATGTTTGATCTCAAGTACTTTAGAAAATGTACACGTTCTAGGTCAGTCTTTTTAACTTTTTTTTTACCCTATATTGATTATGCTTGTTTAATGTAACATTTTTTGAAAACCTCTGAATTGTTTTACTGAAGGACAAAACACAAACTTCATTCAACAGATGAAAAGTTATTTGAAAACTATAATTCACAATGCATCTACTTCCTTCCTTCCTTCCTTCCTTCCTTCCTTCCTTCCTTCCTTCCTTCCTTCCTTCCTTCCTTCCTTCCTTCCTTTCTTTCTTTCTTTCTTTCTTTCTTTCTTTCTTCCTTCCTTCCTTCCTTCCTTCCTTCCTTCCTTCCTTCCTTCCTTCCTTCCTTCCTTCCTTCCTTCCTTTCTTTCTTTCTTTCTTTCTTTCTTTCTTTCTTTCTTTCTTTCTTTCTTTCTTTCTTTCTTTCTTTCTTTCTTTCTTTCTTTCTTTCTTTCTTTCTTTCTTTCTTTCTTTCTTTCTTTCTTTCTTTCTTTCTTTCTTCTTCCTTCCTTCCTTCCTTCCTTCCTTCCTTCCTGCCTTCCTTCCTGCCTTCCTTCCTTCCTGCCTTCCTTCCTTCCTGCCTTCCTTCCTTCCTGCCTTCCTTCCTTCCTGCCTTCCTTCGCCCTTATCTTCCATCCAAGGAAGGAGAGATCTCCTATCTCTATGCTTGGCTCTCAATCCATTGAGCCACTTAGCTGTCCCCAGTGCATCTACTTTCAATAGAATGCTCTTTTTCCTTAGAATACCCTATATTTGCCACCTTTTCATCTTGCAATAGAATTTCAAACTAAACAATTAAGAGTTGTTTAATGGTAAAAATCAGTGCTTGAGCCTTATCATCTTTACTTCCTATTTGTCAGTACAAATCTAGAATGAAAATAGAATTAGCAGTATTGTATATTTTTTTCTTTTACTGATAAAGATACATTTTCTTTCTCCTCCTTTCCTCACTTCATTTTCTTATATAGCACATGTTCTAACAGAGAAGAGTTGAGACCATTTTTTAATCTTCCATAGTTGTTCTTTGAGGCTTTTCTAGGCCATACCAGGGCCATAGAGCAGTACCAGGTAGAAAGAATTTTTTCATTCCTTGAACTCCAGTGCACATGCAAAGTCAGGCATGTTGAAAGAATTAAAAAGTAATCCTCATCTAGTTTGGAAAGATAATTTAGTTTACAGTGCATCTGCAAAATGATTGCTGCTTCATTAGCAAAAGCAAATAGGAGAGGAATTAAAACTATAAGCTTCTTTTTGACCAGGGTTTCCACTTAATACTTTTAAATTAAATGAAATTAATTACTCCATCTTTTCTAAAGACAAGTACTTTTTAAAATAAAATTACTAATTTTAATGTAGTAACATCTATATTTACTTTTAAAATAAATTGCCATTCTATTAATGAATTAATAATTACACATATTATAAAACATAAAAATAGAGCTATAGCACTTTCTCCCATGGGAACTCAAGGTTCTCTCTCTGTGATCCTGAGCTCTGATTGGTGAACAATCACTTTGATTTTGTCTTGTCTTGGGCTTACCACACTACTTGCAGATCATTTCTATGTAAAGACAAGTACTTTTATCAAAATTAATTAATTCCTAGAGTGATCTGTGATAAGCGGCAGAAGACATTGTTATTATCATTCCCATTTTATTTTGCATTTGGGGGCAAAGTGAGGGTCTGGACCTATAACTTCATCAGAGTAAGAAACTTCCATTGTGCAAATCCTTTCCATTGGTATAGATCAGCTTTTCAGTCATTTTTCAGTCATGTCTGACTCTTCATGATCCCATTTAGGGTTTTCTTGGCAAAGATACTGGAGTGCTTTGCTATTTCCTTCTCAAGCACATTTAACAGATGAGGAAACTGAGGCAAACAGAGTTAAGTGATTTACCCAGGATCAAACAGCAACTAAGATCTGAATTCTCAAAGATGAGTTTTCCTGACTTAAGGCTGGGCATTTGATCTACTTTGCTACCTACCTGCTCCCAAACCCAACAAAGAATGATCTCAGGATCCCCTGGTTTACAATACAATTACCCAGTTACCTGGAGTAATGAGAGGCTGAGTGTCTTGCCCCTGGTTCCACAGCGAGTATGTGCTAGGGGCAGGTCTTGAACTCCTTCCAAACTCCAAAAGCCAGCTGTCTATGGAAGAACCCTCTTTGTCATGCTTGTGACCATATTTAACAGGTTGGTGGACTTAAAACTTGACAGGACCTTAGATCAGGAGTATGCTGGAGCAAGATTAAACTGGATCATGAGAACAGATTAACTCTTCAGTATGAGCATTTGCAACTCAGAAATGGGCAAATGCTACAAGTCAAGGGCAGCTAGGTGGCTCAATGGAAAGAACATTAGGCCTAGAGTTGGGAAGATCTTTTAAAATTCAGCCTCAGCAACTAGTGGTGTAACCCTAGGCAGGTCACTTAACACTATTGGTCTCATTTTCCTCATGTGTAAAATGAGCTAGAGAAAGAAATGGCAAATAACTCCAGTATTTTTGCCAAAAACAATAATAACAAGACAACAACAAACAAGCCCACAATCCAAATAGGGTCATGAAGAATCAGACATGACTAATTAAAACAACAACAAACAACAAAACAAATCAGAACTTGAGGTTTTTATTTGTTGATTGACTATGACTAAGAAAGTGAAGGAAAATGTTAATGTAGATTAATGTTAAAAGTGTGTCACGTATATTTTTTTCTCCATAGATCCTATTGTTAAACCATTACTAAGATATGCCTGCCTTAGAGGCATACATGATAAAGTATTATATATCTCTTACTGAAGATTAGGAGAAAAATATGATCACAATACAGCATCAGACTGCATGTAAAGTGTGCTTCTGAAAATACATATTATTTGGACATGCCAGTTTGACACATTATATTGAGGAAAACATAAACAAAAAACCCAAAAAGCCACAGATGAGCACATTAACCAAGAGGCTAGGAAGTGTAGTTTGTTTCTAAAAAGAACATGATTACTCTGGAAATTTTCCAGTTATTCCACAAATAAAACACTTGTGATTTCTGTATTTTTAAAAAATTGAGCCACCATCTTGTTTTCTTAGGAGAATCACATATAAAACTTAGTCCAACTGTGAAAAGCATACATTTGAAAAGCTTTTTGGGCTCTTCTTGTGATAATTGTTTGTTTTTATTGGTGAGGGGAGAAAATTTCATGGTTTTCCCATAGGAGGTGCCCAATAAATTGTAATAATTAAAAATTAATAATATTTCTACTACCCAGAGATATATATTTTATAAAGTTTATTAGGAAGAGTAGACAATCATTCCTATTTAACCTGACCACATGATAGCTTAGCCTGCCAGTCTCTTCCTCATTCCCCCTTACCTCCTGGTCTTCTTGTTCCTCTCTCCTGGTTCTACCCTAAACCTTAACTTTTATTGACATACAGAACATACAGCAACGCAAACCTGGCGCAACTGCGGTATGTCAGGAATGTTTGATAGACAGGTAAAGTTACTCAGAAAGAGGGAGGGGATGAGCTTCCTTGACACAATATATTTGATAAATGTTCAGTTTCAGCTTCACATTAAGTGTTTCTCCAAATATTAGTTGCTGTTGGTTTTTGTGAGAAATGGCAAGGCTGGCCAGTCTAGAGATAGATGGTTTGTAGAATTCAGATGAAATAACCTTTGTTGTCAAAAAGTTCGCATCTCAAGGAGAAATCTAGTTCAGTGTGTTGATCAAAAACTCAAGTGTGTCTGAACATCAGTAAAAGCTGATTAGGGTCAATTGTCCACAGTGGAACTATAACAGATCATCAACAATACTGGAAACAATGTAGAAGGACGGAAACAAGAAACTAATCCTCACTAGGTGCTTCCACAATGACACTTAGAAGGGCAGATAGATAAAAAATAAGATTGTAGTGCTGGAGCAATGCATTAAAGCAGAGGGAGAATTTGTGTGTATGCTGGAGCTCAAAATGTATTTTAGAAACTGTCTCTAATACAGAACTTTCTTGGCCTCACTTAGTTAACCATAGATCAGTAATATAGTGGGTTTCCCAGCTATATTATATAAATTCTTTTAAAGGCTGCTTGTCACTTCTAATACATTCCATTTATGAGACCAGTACAGGAATAAAGAACATTAAAATGATATACAGTGTATATGGCAACTATCTCTTTCTCTCTCTCTCTGTATGCATATACATATACACATATAGTCATATTAAGGCAAGATCATTATTTGCCCATGCTTTTGACATGCCTTTTAAGATTTAAAAATAAAAAGATAATCTTGGGTCTTTTGTTTGCTTGCTTGTTGTAGAGGTACCTTGCTTTGATCTATGTTTGCTTGGGAAATTCAAAATCAGGCCTTATGAGCCCTATTAACATATCATACAACCTTGCCAGCATCTCAATGGAAATGAATAAGCTAACCTTGTGTTTAAAGTATTGTGCCTCTCTCACTTCATTTTTTTGTCATTAGTAGCTCTTTCTAGATAAAGAATATACTGTGATGAAAGTCAGGAAAAAGTATAATAGTGAATATGAGATAACTAGAGAATGACATATTACTGAACTAAATCTTAAGCTTATTCTTTTTTAATGACCTTGGTATGCATCTGGAGTTGGCTGTTCATTCTGTGCCTTGGTGGTCTTTGCATACTGTCTTAAAAATGAAATATTCATGTAGTTTATTAGTTATATTTTAAATTTCTCAGTGCTTAGCACAGTACATTACATATGGATTCTTAATGAATGCTTGTTAAATGAATGAATGACACTTTGGTGTTTCTATGGATCCCTCATCCCAGCTATGTGGATACTCTTTACCAGTGGAGGTCATGATCCTTCCATGCCTTCTCATCCTGTATAATTCTTGCCTATGACCTTCCACAAATTCTCCATACAGATCTATCCAATGAATTAGAAGTTTTCCTCTGTGACTTGCAACCTTCCGTGGGTACCATTGTAGTACTTGGGCTATTCATTTGTTATCATTTGCTCTCAAAACCTGACTGACCTTTCTCCTTTTCTAATGGTACTGAGCTTTCCTCTGACTGACTCCAAGCCCCTCACTCTCCATGCCTGTAATGCTGTTCTCTTCTCCACCTCCTAACTTGCCTGGCTTCCTTCAAGTCTTAGCTAATGACTCATCTTCTGAAAGAAGACTTTCCCAATCCCCTTTAATCATAATGCCTCCCCCCCTGCAACAATCCCCAGTTCATCCTACCTACGACTTGTTTGTACATAGTTTGTTTGCATGCTGTCTTCCCTGCCCGAGCCATTGAGTGGGAGTTGTTATTCTTGTTTTTAACCTTTCTATTTGATTCTTTGGAGATCAGGGAGCTCCATGATTTGCAGCCATATAGTATCACAAGATGAGCAGGTATAAGCCAAGGAAGGAGGTCACAGAGTGGAGAGAAGGAGATTAGATTCAGGAGATACTCTGAAGATATTATATGATATGATTGTCATCTTAATTGGATCTGTGGAATAATGGAAGGTGAAGAATTGGGGATAATACTGAGGTTTCAAGCCTGTGTGACTGGAAAGATGGTATACCTTTGACAGAACTAGCAGCAATAAATGGAACTTACCAGATTTCTTCTTGATCTATGAGAAAAACTTCCTAACAAATAGAGCCATTTCAAAAGCAATATATTGACTGAGCAGGAGGTAACAGATTCCTTTTAACTGGAGATCTTCAAGCAGAAGCTGGATGACCACTTGTTATACAGGAGATTTCTGTAGAGGTAGGGATAGGACTAGATGACTTCTCAGGTCCCTTGTAATTCTTTGATTCTGTGACTTTTGAATTATAGTTTCCAATATAATACAATCTCCAGGTACTACTAACCCTCTGGTTCTCCAGAATGATCTAAAGTACTTGCTTTACTCTAGAGTTTGAAACTTCATAGGATATTTTTGTGGTGGAATGGAAAAAATGCTGAGAAAAAATAAATCTTTCTCTTGACTTGGGAATTTAAGTCAGATTTTCTTCACGTGAGAAATGCTTGCCAAGGGCAGAGGTGGGGAACAACTTCTTACATGGACTGGAGAACATGAAGATTAGCTGCTCTGAGAGTACTTTTCATTGTTAATATATTCAGTTTAGAAGGATGTATGAAAAGTGTACTTATTTGCCAAGGCCAGGCACAGTCAGCAGCATCTACTTGGACTAAAAGACTCACTTTACAAATACTGCACTGGATGGAATGCCAGAGAGTTTACAAGACCCTCCTAGCTGAACTGACTTTATGGCATTAGTCCAGAGATTCTGGACAGGATGAGAAGTAGGAGGTTAGAGTGGAGGGATGGAGTCATATGTTTTTACAATCATAGGAATGTAAAATCACAAGAATTTGACACGTGAAAGCTTAGAAAGGGACTTTAGGGGCCATCTTTTCCAACACTTTAATCTTACAGATGGGGAAATTAAGGTACTGAATGATGCCCTATGGCTTTCTTTCTTTTATCTCTCTCTCTCTCCCTTTCTCTTTAATATTTTCCAAGTCAGCCTCATCCACAACCTTGTCTCAGTGTCCATTTGTACCTACATTGTGCTAGATATTTTACAAAACAAATCAAATGGTGGGAAACAACTCTCTAAGAGCTTTCAATCTAAGTTCATTCAGCAGAGATAGAAGAGATTAATCACAGAATCAAAAGTTGGACCACATGTCCTCTACTAAAATCTCTTCCAAAACTAAGATGCTGAGTTTGAATGATGAATAACATTGCAGAAACAACACCAAATTCTATATTTACTGACTGTTATTACACAGCCCCAATTCCAATTTTGATAAGTCTCATAAACCCTGCAGGGAATTCATTTTTGGAGTGACAATCTATGTCTGTCTTCAATTTAGCCACTGGATTAGAAGACTTGAGGTCTTTGAAGATGTTTTTTCATTTGGGGATATCACCGGTGATTTAATAGAAGGCGTACGAGAGTTGCTATGGCTGACACATAGGATCAGCTTTTTAGAGATGGAAAGGGACTTTGGAATTCACCTAGTCTAAAATATTGATTTTACAAAGGAGGAAAGCAAAACTCAAAAATGTCGAAAGATTTGTCCAGACCCACAATTAATGTCTTTTCTTATTCCAAAACTATTCTATACAATGTAGCCCTATCCACTCTGCCAGGTAGCCTCTCCAAATAACTGATTGGCCCTCAGACAATAGAAACATCTTCCTTCATTAGATTTATACCCAAAGCCTTTCCAGTTTGGTAGGACACACCATCACATGCTTTCCATTGTCCTAGCTTTGTGGAAATCAGAAAGACCTTCACACCATGATGAGGTATCACAGAGGCACATTAGTGATTAAACAGAAGAGAAATCACATTTTAAAAGTTGCAAATGATTCCAAGAGTAATAAAGCCTTGCATTGCCTGCACTAACACAAGCACACTGTAATTATAAACAAAAACTTTATAGAACAGATAGTTAAATGAGATGTTCACCTAGGAGAGACTAAACCTAACTGTAATGTGGAGAAGAATTCTTTCCCAACATCATTAAAATGGAGTCCCTCATGAATTATTTTCATCTATTTACCAGAGGCCAAAATTTCACCCCTTCCACCATCCTATATATCTCTTTTGCAGATGGTGGTTAAACATTGAGCTAACAATTCCATTGGACTGTCTCCAGTATAAAGACTGCCAGAACAAAGAGCAGTCCCAATTTTGACGCACTTATTAGGAAGAGTAATTTCTCTAAGGAGGATGTACTGGGAAGTGCTTAGAGAAAGCTGGAGACTTATTACTCTGTAATTCCCAGATTTGTTGTTGGAAAAGCAACAGACTTTGGAGAAACAAAATTTAGACCATTTTCTAGGATAAACAGTGATGTATATACATGGAATCTCAGAATGCCTTGGTGACGACCCTTTAGAGCCTACATTGTATAGCTCCCTGTCACCAAAGCAAAAATCAGATTCTCAGTGATGGACAGGATGTGGGCAGTTGGGTGGCTCAGAGGATAGAGAGCCAGGCCTGGAGATTGGAGCTCCTGAGTTCAAATCTGACCTCAGACACTTCCTAGCTGTGTGACCCTGAGCAAGTCACTTAACCTCAATTGCCTAGCCCTTACCACTCTTCTGCCTTAGAACCCATACTTAGTATTACCTTAAAGTCAGAAGATAAGTCGGAAGAGACCTCAGCAGACCTCTGCAATGTAAATGGTCAACCAGGCTTTCCCTGGTGACTTTTGGTGAAAGTCAAGCCAGTACCTCTTACCCAGTTCCTCCTTTTAAGAAGACAGGGTTAGAGAAGGCTGGATTGGAAGTAAGATGGCTGGAATTTTAATTGTAGTTATGCCACTTTACTACCTATGTGACATTGAGCAAGCTAGTTATCTTCTCTGGAGCTCAGGTCAACACATGTTTATTAAGTGCTTACTATATTCAGTGCATGATGAAGGTAGAAAAAAAGGTCAAAATAATTTCTGCCCTCAAGGAGTTCATGATCTAATGAGGGGAATAACATCCAAAACAACTATATGAATATATAGCATAATATAGATAACTGTGTGTAGAGTAATATAATATACAGGTAAATATATAGGGTGATATAATATTTAGGCAATTATATGTAGTTCATTTTATATGTGTATTATATATAAGTATGTATGTGTGTAGCACTACCTAGATTTGTGTGTATATGTACATAGATACATCATATAAACTAAATATATATTAATATTATAATATATATCAAATTTTCCCTCCCTCTCACTCCTGCCCCTTCCCCAAGAAGGCAGGCAATATATGTGTGTGTATACACACACACACGTACATATACATATATACACACATATAGAAAATAACATAATATAATATATAGGTGAATACGTGTGTGTGTGTGTGTGTGTGATAACCTCCATTTCATCATCTGTACACTGTGGGAGAGTGGACTAGCTGCTCATTGAGGTCCCTCCCAACTAATCATTAGGAAGTAATTTCTTACATCAAACCTATATTTGTCTCTTTAGATCATTCATTCATTGCTCCTCATTCTGGCTTTTGGGGACCAAGTCTAACCTTTTTTCCATAAGATTACCCTTCAGATACTTGAAGACACTTCTCATGGCCCTATTCATGGTTTTCTTCTCAAGATCATCATCTCTGGTTCCTTCATCCAGTCCTTAAATGCCCTTCACTCTCCTGGTCACCCTCCACTTTGTGCTCTCCAGCTTTCCTAATGTCTGTTCTAAAATGTGGCACCCAGAGCTAAAGGCAGTGCTCCAGATGTAGTGCTATTTTTAAAACAAACAAACAACACCTTACTTTTTGCCTTAGAAGTATCAAATCTTAGGCAGAAGAGTGGCATGGATTAGGCAATTGGGGTTAGGTGACTTGCCTAGGGTCACACAGCTAGGAGGTGTTGGACGCCGTATTTGAACTTGGGTACACCCAACTCAAGGCCTGGTGCACTATCTACAGTGCTACCCAATTGCCTCCCAGATATTTTATATATATATGTACATATATATATTTTAAGCCCTTACCTTCTGTCTTATAATTGATAATAAGAATTGGTTCCAAGGCAAAAGAACAACAGGAGCTAGGTAATTAGGGTTAAGTGACTTGCTTAGGGTCACCAGGCTAAAAAGTACCTGAGGCTAGACTTGAACCCAGGACCTCTCATCTCCAGGCCTGGCTCTCTGTTTACTGAGCCACCTAGTTGCCCATCTGATATAATCTTTTAAAATGTTTTTCTCTTTTATTCTATGACTTGATAAGCGTTAACAAACACAAAACACATTCAAAGAATAGAAAAAAGAGGATCACAGATGATATTGCAAGTCTCCATTATAAACAGCTTTTAAAACATATATATATATGTCAAATTTAACATGTTACTTCCTATATAACTTTGCTTGATTGGATCCCATTCTTTTCTTTTACTTTTTTAAAAATATTTTTAAAATGATTCATCAATGTTCTTTTCTTTTTTTTAAATATGATTATCATTAACCCTCTTTCTTTTTCAAAACCCTCCTATTCAACAAGAAAGTAATGAATTAAAAAAATTTCTCTCCCACCCACTCCCCCCCCTCCCAGGGGGGCAGGCAATATGCTATAGGTTGTACATATATTATCATATAATAAATATTTCTATGTTTGACTTGTTATAAAACAAGACCTATATTCCTCATACTACAGAAAAATTCATCTCCCTGGTACCTTTCAGTGCATCCCAAGGATGTGTTCTCTTCTTTGGATGCCTTGCCATACTTACTATTGACTCACACTAAGATTGTGGTATGCAACTTTTCCTTACCCCCATCATCATTCAGACCAAAGAATGGAACTGGAACAATGCCTTTGGCTCATGGGAAGCCAACTGAAATGTTGCTCCAGAACTCTTTGTAAATGTTTTCATTCTCCAGGATTTTATTTTTTCTTGGTGACTTATCAAGACAATACATGTGGTAATTAATCAGAATTCATCTCCAATTTGAACTTGGAATGAAAATTTTTGTTTATTTTTACATAGATCTGATACAGTTCCCCTAGTTAAATTGTCAGCTCCTAGAGGGCAAGGATCATGTTAGCATTACTCAGGGCCCAATAAAGCATTGATACCATTATCATTGATGATACTGTGGTCATGAACCTGGTGACCAGAAAGATGGCGGTAGCCTTGACCAGAGAAGGGTGACTGGAATGGCGAAGGGTCTCAAAATCATGTCATATGAGAATCAAGTGAAGGAAACAGGTTTATTTATCCTGTAAAAGAGAAGAATTTTTGGAGGAGGACATGAAAACTCCTTTCATTTTCATGTTGTCACATGGAAAAAAGCATTAGACTCATTACTGGCCTCAGAAGATATAATTCATCATTATTGGTAGAAGTTGCAGAGAGGTAGATTTTTTCATCATGTAGGAAAAAGCTTCCTAACAATGAGCCCTCTCCAAAGTGGAATGGCCTATCTCAGACGGCAGTAGCTTTTCCTTTGCTTCCCTTGGGAATAACCCCAAGTAAAGACTGAATGAACACTTGTCAGGGCTGATTACTTATCATGATGCTTGCTCAGGTATAGATTAGACTAGATGGCCTCTGAGAGCTCTTCCCATCTATGCATTGCTATGACAGTACTCTAGATGACACCTTTTTATATCTATTTTTCAATAGATATATGGCCATATTCTCATTCTAGCTGCTAGGAAGACAAAGGCAGACTCTCTGGCCTCATGGGAAGCAGTAGACATTGGCTGTAAAATAACTATGTTCCTTGTGAGCCAAACTACTTTCTTCACAATTCCTGATCTCTACTATTCATGACAAAATTAGTCATCACACCAAAAACTGTCCAATCCTGGAGCTCCAGAGTTGCTAGAGAACCATAGAATGTTAAAGCAAAAGGACTGATAGAGGTAATACAGGTCATCCATTCCTTCTACCTTTCAGAGGAAAAAACAAAGTCTCAGATGTGTGAAGCAATCTCCCCAAGATCAAGACTTTACCCAAAGCCAGAACTAGAGGCCAGTTCTTTCTCAGATTTCTACTTGAGGCTTCTGTCCATTACTCTATCCTGCCTCACTTTCATGGATGTCACATCAGAGCTCACCTTCCACACACCACCTGCTTTTTGTCCTTCTCTCTTGGTCATCGCCTTTATCAGAAAGTTCTTCCAACAGCCAGACAGAGTCAAACATCCTGTGAAGCATGCTTTGCTAGCAGCACTTATGATTGAGGGCAGATGTTGCATGCCTTTCTTAAATTCACCTTTTTGAAAGTTTTGTCTTTAATGGTACACCCAATAGTATGCTTTGCATCAGAGAGCTGGCCATATATCTTTCTTACATAGATAAGAGGAAAAGATGTATGAGAAACATTTTTTTGTTGTTGTTAATGGACAGAAGTTTCAGTACCTTTCTGACACTGAAATACTTAAATTATTTAGCAGTTTGTTCATAGAAAATTTGTGATAATATATATTGAAAGCTCACTATAAATCTGTTTACTAGAACAGAGATGTCCTGAGGAATAATGGGTTCATTAGAGATATTTGGGAATGGAAATTAAGAAGAGAAAACATCAATCTGCTTGTGGATTTTGGCAATGAGCAATAAGCATTTCTTTGAAGATTAAACTGCAGCTTGAAATTTACTACTCAGTTTTAAAGATCACTTTCATGAATTTGAAGCTTATTTGCTTCAGCTTTCCTTCTGTTACTAGAAAAAACTACTCAGATAGATTTGACAGCTTTCTTAGGTAGGATCATAAACTTTGGGGTATAGGTGCCATCTTTAATGACTCTTTAAACCAAGATCTTGCACTTTGAATACAGCTTATTTACAACCAAATGAAGGCATTATATCATGCTGAAAACATATTCACAGCAAAATAAAGCAAACTAAAAGCTAGCAAATTTACCTTTGATTCCTTGGGAAAGTCTAGAAAGAGATGTTTGATGAACTTTTAGAAAAGGAAGTGGTATTTACGAAAAGTGAGAATGACTTCATAAAGAACATATCCTGCTAGATTAACTCATTTCTTTTTTTTTTGTTAAATTGTTAAATTAAATTTTGTTAAATTAAACTAAATTTTTGTTAAATTTGTTAAATAGTTAAATTTGTTAAATAGATGAGGGGAATGCTATGGATAGAATTTACTGAGATTTAAAATTAGCTTTTGATGAGGCAGCTATGTAGTACAGTGGATAGAGGACCAGGCCTAGAGTCTGAAGGACCTGGGTTCAAATGATTTCTCTCTTAGTTATTACTAATACAAAAAATAAGAGTTGAAAAAATAAAATTAGCCTTTTTGAAAGTATTTCCTACTAGTCTTGTGGAGAAGGTGAATAATGAAATAATAGATTATAATAGATTAACATATGTTACATAATATATATTATGGTAATATTAATAATAAATGATTATTCAGTACAGATTGGATGGTCATACTCAAAATTAGTTGTTAACTATGCAATGTTAAAGTGGCAGGAGTTTAACTCCAGTGGGGTACTCCTGGGGCCCTCATTCAATCATATGTTATTTAATATAGATTTTAAAAGTTTTGGTGGGGTGTCTTACCTTTAGACAATAAACATTTAGAGATTACTCCCATTTCATGAGAGATCATTTGCTACAAGGTAGAATCGTTAAATCAAACTAATAATGCTGTGTGGAATATTGGATGCATGGAATATTTCATATCTGTTTTTTTTTTAAACCCTTACCTTCCGTCTTGGAGTCAATACTGTGTATTGGCTCCAAGGCAGAAGAGTGGTAAGGGCTAGGCAATGGGGGGTCAAGTGACTTGCCTAGGGTCACACAGCTGGGAAGTGTCTGAGGCCAAATTTGAACCTAGAACCTCCCATCTCTAGGCCTGGCTCTCAATTCACTGAGCCACCCAGCTGCCCCCATTTCATATCTGTTACATTCTGCCCAACTCTAAAAAATACATTGGGGGAGAGGCAAATAAACTCAGGAAAGTTTCCTTCACTGGCTTTTGGAGCTCAAGATCCTTCATAAGTAGCACACTGGAATCTAGAATGACCATTTATTCTGAACTGGTACATTGCTGGTTTTGTATTCTTAGGAGGGTTATAGAAGGTTTTCCATCACATTAGATTTTGGACACGGTTAATCAGAGCAAAGGGTAACAAACATCCAACCTAGAGATGTTGTGCCCTCTACTTTGTCAGAAATGATACTACATTACTCAATTTTCTCCTGTGTTTTCCTGGGGAGAAGGAATGTAGGAGTAATATAAGCTTTTTGCAGGAAATGTGTCTGATCTAAATTTTCACAGAAGGTGCTTAATCTTTATTGAGTAAATGAATGAATGAGCAATTTATAGAAGAAACCTTTGAAAGCCTCTCCTTGATGGGAGATGACTCACCTTGTTCAGGTCTGTTCTAAGGGTTTTTAAGAATTCTAATGACTTAAGAAAAGACCATCTATTGCAACTTGCACCAAGGATATACGAATAAAAGACCTTTTTTGTGTGTGTTATACTAAAATAAGATTCTTGTTAGAGAGGGTGCTTTGGGAGAACTTTCCAGTAATGACTTCTGGTAGCTGTTCAGTCTGGTCTGACTGTTTGTGACCCCATTTGGGGTTTTCTTGGTAAAAGATTCTAGAGGAGTTTGTCATGTCCTTCTCGAGCTCATTTTCCAGATGAAGAAACTGAGGCAAACAAAAAAGCATTAAGTGACTTATCCAGGGTCACTCCAAGAATAAGTGTGACTTGAACTCAGGAAGATGAGTCTTCTTGACTTCAGGCCCTGCACTCTATCTACTTTGCCACCTTGCTGCCTGAAGTCCAAAATCCTTTAGTTCAAATCCTTCCCTCTGACACTAGCCACATTCTAGAGATATGACTTATGCAGCTCCCAACGATGTGTCTCCTACATTTGTAGGCTACTTAATCTGAGCAGAGGAACTTTCTCCACATTGATGAAATCATGGATCCTTTGAGTATTAGTATATTTTCATCACACTCAGATGAGAGGAAAATGTATTTTGAAATAGGAGAAGAAATTGGAAGCAGCTGTGCTTTTTTCCCCATTCTCTGAAGTGATCCACATTAAAAAAAAATGTTAGCTCCATATTGATTTAATAATGAGAACTTGGATGATTAGGGATTTTACCCAGGGTAGCTAGCACCAGGTAGGTACATCCTCCTCCCTCTTACTCACCTATGTTAGACCCAGTTATGTGTAGGCATATCATTAAGTGTCACATAATTTTTTCTGGGGCCCTTTCATAAAATTTCTTCATATAAACCATTATATCCCTACCCTTTAAGGTCTTCAAAGCAGATAGCCTTCTGACTTTCTAGGAATAAAATAAGGTAATATCTCTAAAGTGTTTAGCATAGTACCTGGCACATTGTTGTTGAGTTGTTTCAGTCATGTCTGACTCTTTGTGACCCCATTTAAAATTGTCTTGGCAAAGATACTGAAGTCTTCCTGACTCCAGGCTCAGCACGCACTATACCCACTGCACCAATTTGCTGCCCGGTTCAACTCCATCATTTTATAGGTGAGCAAACTGAGGTCCAGAGAAATTAAGTGAATGGCCTAAGGTTACAGACATATCATGTGGCAAATACAGGACTCAAATTCAGTTTCTCTAACTTCAAATCCAAACTTAGAAGGGAACCTTAGAGATTATCTAGTTTACTTCCATTATTATAAAGATTAGGACACTGAAACCCAGAGGGACTTGTCCAAGGTCACACAGTTAAAAGTATCAGAAGCAAGACTAAAACCTCTTTGTTGATTCACAGGTCAGTGGTCATTACACTATGCCACAGCATCTCTCTGTTTAATGTAAAAAATCAAATAGTACTCATCCTTAAAATTGGTATCTGACTAGTCTGCCCTGCCTCCTTCCCTCCTCCATCCCCACAACCACCCTTAAAACAACAAGCACTTATTAATTGCTTTCTATGTACCAATAACTGTGTTAAGTGGTTGGACTATAGAGAAGGTACCAGAGGGTCAAGAAGGCAGTCTGCAGAGGACTGAAAACAAGGCTGGCCTAAGCCTCCTCCTAAAAATGGAGGTCCTGGGAGGAACTGGTCAATAAGAGGGAGAGTGGAGGAAGGGTGAATAGGACTTCCAGTGTAGATAGTCCACAATTAGCTCCAGCTTCCTGGGTTAAGAGATTTCCAGGCTATTGTAGAGAAAGTCTGGGAGAGTCAGGAGAGTACAGCTTGGACAGTGATAGTCTAGAACTAGCACCTAGACTATGGAACCTTATTTTATTTTATCTTATTTCATGATTTAGATAAGGAAAAACACACTTGTGTACAGATAGATAGCAATAATAATATAATCTGAGCTCCATAGTTCTCATTCAAATCCCCCCACCATCTGATCTTAACAAACCTTTCAAGCTTTTTCTCCAACTATGAACTTACATACATGTATGTTCAGCAGCAACTATATTAATCTATTCTCTGACCTTCATCTTGCTTGGCAATGACCCATCTCTAAGAAATACTAGAACATGTATTGTCTATGACATCAAATGGACACTGGCTCTGTCTAGTATTACTGATTATCTAGTGTCATTCTTGTTCCCCCAACAAACGATCAGCTCCTTAAAGACAGCGGCCATCTGTTTAGATTCTCTTTGTATGTCTCACCATAAAGCATTACATTGCCCTTTCTGAGCACTCAGGAAATATGTGTTAGTTGATCCTTTCCTTCTTCCTCAATGCCAAAATCTCATTCTCCTCTCTTCCCATTCCTTTCCCTAGCCTATAATGGCCCAATTGCTTCAAAATCTAGAAAAAGAAGGAAAAAAAACAGAAGAAAAAGAATTGAGGAGACATGGAAGTGAAAAGGGATTGTATGATAGTCACTTGTTAAGGTACATTCTAAAAACAAATTTGAGTTTGTAGCTCCGTAAACAATCATTTATATTTCTATTTGTTTTCTCCTTGCTCCAAGTTACTAAGATGCCATAGAATTCCAAATTCTGGAGTTGTAAAGGACCTCTAATTCAATCCTTATCTGAAGCATGAATATATTGTACAAAACAGATTTTGAGGTTACTTCTGCTTTAATACAGGCAGTGATATGGGTCTTACTCACTCATTTATTTAAGAAACCCAACATCTTGCTGGCGAGGCTCAATTGTTAGCAATTTTACCTCAACCACTTACAGAAATGATTTTAAAATGCATAATCGGTGGTCAGCTAGGTGGTTGAACAGATTGAAAGACAGATCTAGAGATGGGAAGCCCTGGGTTCAAATGTGACCTCAGACACTTTCTAGCTGTCTTCTAGTGGGATGGTCACTTAACTCCCATTGCCTAGCTCTTGTCCCTCTTCTGCCTTGGAACTAATATACAGTGTTGATTCTAAGATGGAAGGTAAGAGGTTTTTTTAAAAAATGCAGTGCATCATCTACTGGCGGAGAACAAAGTAGAGTAATATTCCTACATGGAACATGGCACGTTATGAAATCAGCAAGTTGCTTCCCTTCTCTGGGCCCCTTTGCCTGCAGTGTTTCCTTTCTGACATGCATAGGAAATCACACATTTTTTAAGGAATCTGGTGTGATCTTTTCTTAAAGTACCTCTTTTCTCTTCATTTTTTTTGGACTGTGCTGCTGAAGAAGCATCATTTCTCTGGTCTGTAAGGTTCCTCTTTTTTTAAAAATGTCCTGAGATTTCCTGGGTTTGAAGGAAGAGGTTTTCCCCTAGCAGCTGAGCCACCAACACATTCTTGAGAGGGATGTGTCTGATTGCTCCAAATCACCTTCTGATGTGCAGCTCATTTGCCTGAGCTCTGAATGCCTGCCGAGAGGGGGGGGGGACATTTCAGCTTGGCTCAGGTGGGGTATCCAGTTGAGCCTGAGGAAGGGCTGCAAACTTTGTTTAGGGAAGTAGATAGGAATTGCCCAAACTGATCTGGTGGGGGAAGTGGTGGGGGGAGAGTCTCTGGGATAGCTGAAAAAGCCAAAGTGATGGATTTCACTCACTGCTGCTCTGTTCAAGAAAACAGCAATGGCCTAATATAAGCAAAATTACTTTGGATAATAGTCAAGCAAATGGTTGAAATCCCAGGTTTCGGCATAGAACTACTACAGATAAACTACTCTGTCCCCCAAAACAAAAACAAAACCAACAAATCTCCCACACTGTAAGGTCCAGTACTCCAGGAATAGTGATTAACAAAGCAATTTTTTTTTAGCAGAAACTGGTTTCAGAACTAAGAGACATAGTGGAATTTTAAGGAACTCACTATTTTCTATTTGCCTAAGTCTTTTTTTTTTTTAACTCATCCTCTCAACAATTTTCTTGGTGCTTTTGCCCCAAACCAAAGCAGATGCTAGATTTTCCAAAGGATCCCAGAGTGTTTAAAAAAAACAAAAAAAAAACAAAACCTTTGACTTCTGTCTTAGAACCAATATTGTGTATTGGCTCCAAGGCAGAATTGGGGTAAGGGCTAGGCCCTGGGAGTTAAGTGACTTGCCCAGGATTGCAAAGCTAGGAAGTATCTGAGACCACATTTGAACATAGGACTTCTCTGAGCATGGCTCTCAATCCACAGAATCTCCTAGCTGCCCCACAATTTTTTTTTACAAATCAATTTTTATTTTTTAAAATATTATATATAATACATCATATGTTTAATTTTGTATTTCATAAATCAATTTTGATCATCAATTTTTTTTTGCCATTCCTGGTAATAAGAATCAAACCAAAATTATATCAGGTAGATCAGGAAAAGAATTTGGGTTTTGGGGGAGGGAGGTTGTTTGCTTTTTGGCTGAAAATGTATGTCATATGAGTGCATTAACAAATAAAAATCCATATGCAAAATTGAATATTCTTTGAGAGAGATTCTGGGGAGAGGTTTTGTTCCTAGCATTCAAGGCCTTCTACAGTGTTGGGGCAGTACTACTTTTGTAACATTATTTGTCATTCCTCTCCTACTTTTATGCCCTGGCCAAAGTGGGTTAGTCACCTTCTATAAATGGGGCTCATGATTTCTCATCTTCCTGCCTTCTTATCATTCCTGTTATTCCTTATGCCTGGAATTTCTTCCTACCACTTATCTCTACTTTTAGATTTTCTCCTTAGCCTTCGAGATCTAGTTCAGATGTCACTTTCTCTGAGAGTTCTTCCCACTCCACACACTGTTGGAAGTTATTTTGCCCTCAAGTAGTCTCATAGTGCCATATGTGAACAATATACTTTGTTTTAGAATTACCTATGTATATATTTTATCAGCAAAGACTGAATAACAATGTATTGTGATGAGTTTGGAGTCAGCAAAACTTACCTTCACAATGTAACTGAGTTAAAAAAAAACAACACTTCAGTATAGAATTGGAGTCTGTATCAGTGGGAGGAAGAGGAGAAAGTTTTCATTTTCTGTGTCTCAAAACACTACAGACAGAAGCATAAAGGCACCAAGAGAAACTCTCTGAGCCCTGGATACACAGATGACTAGCTTTTACCTCCCACTAGGTACAGCTGGAAAGGTTGGGAGACTAGAGCTGACCTTTAAGTACCTCTCAAACAAACAAAAGGTTTCCTTTTCTAAACATCCTAACTAGATAAGGAAGTTCCACTCAGACAGAGAGCTTCTTTCCTTCTAAAAAGACAGACTACCATCCTGAGCAAACACTGGATGACTGGATGGGGTGGTGAATCTGATCTCCGACTCAAGAGTTGGGGGGAAGATACAGGCTCTGCTGGGCAAACAAAAACTACTGACCCATCGAGGATTCAAATACAGTTTGGACCAGTTTTTCCTTTTGGGTTGCCAAGGATTCAGTTTGCATAAATTGAAGTCTTTGTTACTTAAGTCCTGGTTGATGGTTTATCACACCGAAGTTGCCTCTCTGCCCTGGTTTCTTGTGGATTTGTAGTTCGGAAATTTGAAGACATGGTTCTGTATGTATGTAATTCAGCAACTCCCATAGTTCTTGTAAAAACCATGATTTTGGTGAAGGAGTGTTCTTTTGTGGTCGGAAAGAGAATGTTGGTTACTCAGAGAAGTATTAGCTTTTGCCACAGGATCATAGATTTAGAAGTGGAAAGGACCACTGAGTTCATGTAGTCAAATTCTCTCAACTTATGGAGAAGAAAACTAAGGCCCAGGGAAGGAACAAATAATCGGAAATGGGTTTAAATGAAAAAGGTTAATGATGTTTTAGCTTTCCTTAAGCAGTTATATGTTTAAAAAGTAATTAGATCTATAATCTCACTGAAGTAGGTATTCCCTTCAAAGACCAACCATACCTGCTTATTCTATGTAACTATGATTGCCATCCTTCTATAAGTTCACCACAGAGGGTTCATCCAATGTGCCAGTGGTCCTCACTGCCTCTGGGGAAGTCCATTAATACTTCTACTTGGAAAAAAAAAACTCATGGGACTGAATTTTCCATGCTTTGCTCACTCTTTTAGAGTCATTCACTTGTGGGGAGTAGAGTGGGAAGGGAGAACAGGACATGACATTGCATTAAGGGTCATTAATTTTTAGTTCTGAAATAGAGTTTTCTAGGACCTTTCTTCCTTCCCTCCCTTGCTCCATTATGGGCCTCTTTGAGAAGAGAACAGACAGAAATGTGGTATAGTGTCTACACTTTTGAGAAAAGGGGAACAATTATCATGTTTTCATGTGGTGCCATTCCACTATTGTCTGGGTCAAACTGATCATTATGATGGTTCTGAGTAGCATAATCAGGTAGTCAATAAAATATCTATTAAGATTCTAGCCCTGAGGCAGCTGGGTGGCTCAGTTGATTAAGAGCCAGGCCTAGAGATGGGAGGTCCTGAGTTCAAATATGACCTCAGATATTTTCCAGCTGTGTGCCCCTGGGAAAGTCACTTGACCCCAATTGTTAAGCTTTACTGCTCTTCTGCCTTGGAACTTAGTATTGATTCCAAGATAGAAAGTAAAGGTTTGAATTTTTTTTTTATTTTACTTTTTTTAGTATTTTTAAATTTAAGTATTTTCCATGGTTACATGATTCATGTACTTTCCCTCCTCTTTTCCCCTCTCCCTTCCCAGAGCCCAACAAGCAGTTTCACTGGGTTATATATATAAATATATATTATCACTCAATACCTATTTCCATATTATTCATTTTTGTAATAGTCTTTTAAAAAGCAAAACACCAAATCCTATACCCATATAAACAAGTGAAAAATAAAATGTTTTCTTTCTGTGAAAAAAAAAAATTTGTTTAAAGGTTTTTGCTAGGCCTTCACAGCTGCTGCAAAAGTCTCACAAATACAATTGTGCATCAGATTGGCCTGCAATCTCCTACTTTGTTGTTATCTCCACCCCTCTTTTCCCCTTTCCTAATCATATGGATTATGGGTTGGGCTTTGAAAGGATTATTATTATTTTTGTCATGATGGCATTAATAGAGAAATGTTCCTAAGATATGACTATTATCTTAATATTGTTCTTTTATGTTTACTATTTGGTAAGCTATTATGCAGGTGGTACAGTGTATAGAGTGCCAGGCCTGGAGTCAGGAGTAGACTTACTTTCCTGAGTTCAAATTTGGCTTCAGAAACTTATTAGCTATGTGCTCTTGGACAATCCACTTAACCCTGTTTACCTCAATTTCCTCAGCTATAAAATGAGCTGGAGAAGGAAATGACAAACCACTTCAGTATCTTTGCCCAAAAGACCCCAAACAGGGTCATGAAGAGTCAAACATGACTAAAAATAACTAAGCAGCAACAACAAAATTGTGCAGATAGAAAAAAGTCTGATTTTTGCAATTGAATAAAATATTATGCTACAAATTCATCTTTCATAGGCTCATAGAAAATTTCTTTGTGATATTTCCAGGAGCAGATAGATTGATAGGAATAATAGGTACTTTATTCTGTTCCTCCATGGCTTTGGTTTCTTCTGCTGGGCATTTATTTTTTAGAGCTCTTCATTCATAATCTATGAGTTTTTGGTGCAACAATATCCATCAGATATATAGGTAGATAAATAGAATAAGTATTTATTAACTATTCACCAAATGCCAGGCACTGTGCCAAGTCCTGGGAATGCCAATAAAAACAAAAAGAAAGACAGTTTAAGGACCTCACATTCTAATGAGGAAAGGCAACACTTTAAAGGGAATTGAGGATGGAGATAGGTAAAAATTCTTGTACAAGGGCAAGAGAAAGAAGTCCTAAGAGTCAGGGCCAGGAGAAAAGTAAAGGGATTAATAAAGCAGCCTTGGACACATCCTCAAATGGGGAAAACTGAAACTAGTATTTTAAAATTTTTATGGGCCAGTGATATGTACAAGTGATTGTGAGCAATAGCTTTTCTGCATGATGGAACTTGGGCACATTTAATATGATTTATTCCTTTAATTATCAAGAATATTTTGGCATTTGTATTTGCCTCATTGAAATTTGTCATCCATTTGTATTTGGTGTTTGTCCAGTCCCTTGATCATACCTTACTTTGTTTTTGTTTTACTTTTACCTTCCATCTTGGAATCAATGCAGAAGAGTGGTAAGGGATAGACAATGGGGATCAAATGACTTTCCCAGGGTCACACTGCTAGAAAGTGTCTGAGGTCACATTTGAACCCAGGACCTCCCATCTCTAGGTCTGGCTCTCACCCCACTGAACCACCCAGCTACCTCCCTGATCATACCTTTCTAGGCACATTCAAGAAATGATATCTTTTTGCAACCTGTAATGATATATTATACAATTTCTAGCATTGTGCTGCAATGTCTATATGGATCACCAAGTCCATATTCATTAAGAATGGCCTCTTTAAAACTTTTGGGAAAGAGAGAACCAAGAGCCGGGAGGAAGCGTGAGATGGCTCCGCCTGGGGACTGCTGACACTGCAGCTGCAGCTGCTTCTCCTGGTTCTCTGGGATTGCTGGAGAAGGGCCAGAGCTGCTATCGGCCGCTGGAGGGGTTCCAGTCCCGGGAGCACAGGACCTATCCCAGACCCCATGAATACATGGCATGCTCTAGTCTGCCCAAAGCCTGAGACTGGCGCAACATCAACGGGGTCAACTATGCCAGCATCACCCGGAACCAGCACATCCCCCAGTACTGCGGCTCCTGCTGGGCCCACGGCACCACCAGCGCCCTGGCAGATCGTATCAATATCAAGAGGAAGGGAGCCTGGTCCTCTACGCTCCTGTCTGTGCAACACGTGATTGACTGTGGCAATGCTGGGTCCTGTGAGGGTGGCATGGATCTCCCCGTGTGGAAATACGCTCACATGCATGGCATTCCCAATGAGACCTGCAACAACTCCCAGGCCAAAGACCAGGAATGTGACAAGTTTAATGAATGTGGTACATGCAATGAATTCCATAATTGCTATTCTATAAAGAACTATACTCTCTGGAAAGTTGGAGACTATGGTATCCTTTCTGGGAGAGAAAAAATGATGGCAGAAATATATGCAAATGGGCCTATCAGTTGTGGCATAATGGCAACGGAAGCCTTGGATAACTACACTGGAGGGATCTATTTTGAATATAATCCTCAACCTATGATAAACCATATCATTTCTGTGGCTGGGTAGGGTGTTAGTGATAACGGAACAGAATACTGGATTGTCCGAAATTCATGGGGTGAACCGTGGGGTGAAAAGGGCTGGCTGAGGATTGTAACCAGCAGATATAAAAATGGACAGGATAGTAATTACAATCTTGCTATTGAAGAAATGTGTTCATTTGGAGATCCCATAGTTTAAGTTTTATTAAGATTAGCTGCTTCTAATCGGCTTACCTCATACCCAGCAACCACATCCTAAATATTTAGTGAAATATACTTCTAAAGGTGGAAAATGTCTACAAATCACTTTTTGCCTCCTATTCAGAAAACTGATCTACAATGGAATAATGATTTACCCAAATCTGTAGAGGGTTTTTGGTTACAATAAATTACTTTAGAAAAGTTCCACTCAATCACTTGTTTAATGCTGAAGAGGTCAATCTGGTATCTTGAGTGAGAATTACTGCTGTGTGAAGCATCCTGCGATGCCCATGTAGTAAAATGCAACTTAATAAGACTCTTGAAAATCCCATTATAATTTGATACATGTAACATAAAAATTGAGTTGAAAGTTAAGTCCTTCCAAATTTTATTTGATAACTCTTTAGATGGATATTCCACACATTTAAAATAACCCATAGGGTCAGTAAAAAGTCTTTCCACCAGAAGTTCAGGCCACAGTCCTCACGACTTCTTGAGTTCCACCTAGAAATGTCTTGTTGGAACCTTGGATTCAGCAGCAGACTCCGATTCAGTTTACCATAATGAAGTTAGACTTTCAGTGGGCTTCAATAAGAAAACAGAGAAAAGGTTATAAAGGGAATTAGTCATTTTAAGAGCATAAACCAGAACAGTCATATATTACCTTATCTATGAACTCTGTCACAGGGTCATGTTCTCCTTCTGTTTTAATAGCACCTGCAATACTGTTATTCTCTAGAATAGGAAGAAAGAGCTGCACAAAGTCAGAAGTGTAGGGAGGAGCAATCACATCCAAGACCTGTAAAGAGAGAGAAGCCTGAGCATTGTTCCAACTCTTCCCCATCGCATCTAGTCTCTTCTTTGAAGATGAATTCCAGAAGGACACATTCAAAACTTAGCTACAAAGCTAAGTAGTTGGTTAGTGTCAGTGTTACCAAAAGGGAGCATTTCTGACCTCAGTAATAAAATAGCGAATGAGGGAGATGTCAGTGTCCAACTTCTCCAAACACTTTCGGATGTAACTGACGATGGGCAATACAAAACCTCGACTCAGCAGATGAACCATTCTGTCCAGCAGGGTTTTCTTCAGTTCAAGCTGGGGGGCAAGGCAGAAGGTGCATGTTAAAGACAGTATTTTATTCATAATTCCTAGCTAGGCTTTTTCATTTTTTGAAAGGCCCCATACCTGTTCCATTACATCCAGCTGGGAGTGCTCTGTCTCAAATAATTTAACCAACAATTGCAGGATTTGGGGATGGAGGAGCTGGTGGCAGGTGCTAATCTATGGCCAAAAGAACTCATTTCACAATTGTGCTTATTTCAAAATATTTGCTGTCCATATCTGTTGAATTAGACTAAGAATACTTGTTGTTTATGTCCCAGTAACACTCAGACAAAACACCTGTTGAATTTCTTCACACTGAGGACCATTGTAACACTACTAGATAATATAAATACTAGATATATAAAGACAAATATACATGTGGCTGCATGATGCAATCCTCACCTCATCTAGTAAAGCCAAATGTACTGGTGGATGATCAGTCTGGAGCTGAAAATAGCGTGGTTCTGACACTGTCCAATCCACCCACTTTAGTACACCCATTGCTACCACTGGAAACCTAGAAAATAAAGAAAGCATCTTCAAATCCTCAGTCAAAATTCCTAAGACTAAGGTGAGTTTTACTTAGGACAATAAGATGGCAATATGAAATGATGTAACCATTAACTTTAAGATGACTGATTTTTGAAAGTGGAAATAATAATGTAGTCAACTTAGGTGGGGACAAATGGCATTATTAATATGAACTTATGCAGTTATTCTATATATGAAGAAGTAAAATTGACTTGAAGATTTTGTCATTTTCTAGCTTTTTAAATAAAAGAATATTTTGCTTAAAAAAAAAAACTTTTGGAAGCAATGGCCTGGTCTCTTATACCCATCATAAACCTTTGCATTTTCATAAACAAATCCTGGTGATCCAGTCATTTGTTTCATATTGCTTTACTAACTTGTTGGTTGATATAATGGGAATTTCGACATGACCATGGAAGGCCACTCTTAGATCTTTTGTTCCATTCTTAGATCTTTGCTATTTCATAGACTCCATCTAGAGGAAATGCCCATTGTTGTATTCTGCAAATCTAGAAGTGTATAACTATTATCAGTGAAACAATGTTAGTCCCCAAGTATTTCTGCAACATGTATTATGCACTCTGAGAACAACTAAAGATCTTCTTCCTTTAGATAAAGTGGTATTACTCTGCCTTGAGATGATGAACGAAAGCCAGTGTTCTTCATCTCAAGGAAGATTTTTAGAAGGATGCTATCTTGTTGCTGCTGTTGTTACATTACTCTGGTCTCTAGAATCCTGTTGGAGCCCTACGATGATTCCCAGTTTGGCAAAGTCTGACCAAAGGGAGAAGAAAAATGTGGCTTCTAGGTTAAGATCCCTCTTTTGCTCTCCAACTACTCAGTGTTACAGTTTATCATCTCATCACACCACCCTCAAGAGCAGTAGAAATCTGCACTGAAAAATAGTTATGTTGAAATAATGAAATCAACTCCAATTCACATTACTTATACAGATCAAAGCTATAACTGGGAGGAGAGGAAAATTATTTTTTTTAAGCTCTTGAGATCTTGGCTTTTAATTTTCAACTCTGCAAAGCTTTTACTTAAAATAGTCATCTTCATTATTGCATAGCTATTTTTGCATATAAGTACAATATAAAAGATTAAATGTTTTTTGGCAAAGAGTTTTTTATGATTCTACTTTGGACCATAAAAATTTCTACTGTCGACTGAGGAATAATGAAAGAATGATTAAGGAACTGGATAAGTTCTGTATTTTGATAATATCTCTCCAAAAAATAGTTTTATAGAGTTTGCATGGTTGATAAAAGCCAATAAAAATCTATGAACTTTTAAAAATCACATTACACCATGAAAGCACTTGAGAGTGTCTACACCTTCATATTTAAGTGACATTATGCCATAATTTTGATCTTTTTGTAATTCTACATTTTCAGAATCTTCTGTTAAGGGCTTTTTCATTGGAGTAAATTGGCTGAAGATCCCCTTCCCCTCACAAGACTAATAAGATCCTAGTGGGTTGAGATTGGATCTTAACCAAGTATTATAAATGCACACCATAAGTTCTTAGGGATAAACACTGATTGCTAATTCTTAGGGTTATCTGCCTATTATTATAGCAAGGGTACTAGCCCATTTCAGGCAGTCCAGATCAATCTCCAAAGCTTATCTGGGGGGAAAAAACATAAAACAATACATAGTAGCTTTTGCTTTTGCCACTTACTCTTTCTCTGTGATTCTGGGAATGTTATTTAACATCTATTTATTTGCTTCCTCATGAGTAACATTGAAATGCATACCTCCTATCTATTGCATATTAATACCATGAGGTAAAATTTTCAAATACCTCCACAATTTGCTGAGATCCTTGGAGAAAGTTGGAACAGATGTTGTCACTTAAAATCTGTCTAAATTTCTTTTCCAAAGAAAGCAGGTAAACCCAGCTTGTTGCCTGTGTTACATTTAACTTGTTCCAAAATTTATCTCTGTGGATGAATCAGAGAGCTTATTTGGCAGGTACTAAATTGCTTTGATGAAACGAGACATTGTAAGTGATCTACATTATGGAATATGACCTTATTTTCCCATTTGCAAATATATGAAAAATCTTGAAATTAAAGCCAAGATTTCTCCTGCTGACACATTTCCCCTTCTCTTTTCCCTCCACTAAAAGCTATTACCTTCTACTTGAAATGTAGTGGAATTAATTGAATTTTAAGTAGAAGTGAAAAAATTGTTTTTTATGCAATTGCCTATCTCTGTTTTCATCTGCCCTTATAATGGCACTGTTCACATTTAATGTAACTATATTATATTCTCAGAAAAGGTGCTGCCAAGTCAAATTTGTTTTTTCCAACGGAACACTGAGTGTTACATTCTTCACCAAGGGCCTGTTGGCCAACTTTTAATAGCTATAACCATAGGACATAGAAGGTTTAATAAATTATTTACCTGTATACTACCCATTGTACAATTTTAAAATTATTTATGTGTTAATTAAACATAGTAACATGGAAATCCAACACACAAAATATTTTTTCAAAGAATTATAGGATTATAGTACCTACCAAGGACCTCAGAGAACATTGGAATTAATTCCATCATTTTAGATGAAAAAAACTAATTGCCAGAGAATTGCAATACTTATCCAAGTTGACACAAGTTTGCTTTCTGATTCTTTTCAACATAAAGTGTTTCAAAGCTGGAAAAATAGGACTCATGGTTGAGCCTAGATTTACAATTATGAAACAGCCTGTTTAATAGAGTTGATGATTGGTAAGTGGCAGTCTCTTGACTATTGTATATACTATTCTTGTGAAAAAGATGAGATTTGGGGTGGATAATTGTGCATTTAGGTGAGTTTGGAACAACTTGAAAGACCAGACTTAATGAGTTGTCATTACTGGATCAAAATCAAGTTGGAGAGAAGTCTTAAGTGGAATGCTCCAGGGATCAAAGCTTGGCCCAGGCCTGATTAACATTTTAAACAATGACTTAGATAAAGGCATCCTGCTTATCAGATTTGCAAGTGACAAAGACTGGAAGAGTAGCTAATGCATTGTGATTGATTCAAGATTCAAAAACTTTTTTTTTAAAATAAATTAGAACACAGGACTGCCCTGTGATAAAATGCAGCATGATAAAGATAATTGTGAAATCTTAGATGAGCATGAAAGTTGATTTTAGAAGTACAAAATGGAGGAGGCATGTTTTTATACACTCATTTGCCTGAAAAAGTAGGGGAGGGGATGTTGTAAAACAGAAAACCCAATATAAATAGAGAGTATAATCTGACAGCCAATTAAAGTTAATGCAACACTGAGCTTTATTGAGCAATGTAACTTGCAAGAAAAGGAGATGATACTCCCTCTCATTCTCATTCATCCCTCTCATATAAAGTATTGCCTTTAATTCAATGCCATTGAAAAGCTGAGGAGTGTCCAGAGGAGGGCTACCAAGATGGGGAAGGATCCTGAGTTTGTAACATATGAGGGTCTTTTGGAGAAATTGGGGATATGTATGCTATATAAGAGAATAATGGTGTTCAGGAGTATAGAAAGACAGCTGTCTTCAAGTATTGGAAGCCAACTGTGATGAGGAAGAGAAGAGTCTTGTTCTATTTGTCTTAGAGAGAAGAATCAGGAGCATTACAATAGATGGAAGCTGGGGAGAGAAAGGCTAGAATTTAGACTTGATCTAAGAAAAAAACTTCCTAACACTAGATGTATTCTCAAGTAGAATTGGATTAATTGGGATATGGCATATTTGCTTTTGCTAAAAATCTAAGCAAAGGTTGGTTGGGTACATATTAGATATGTTATAGTGGAAATTTCTTTTGGGATATAAATTGGCTAAGGAGCTTCTCCAAACAGACTTGATGGAATCATTCCAAGATTTGGAGAGTTTTCCTTTATGGTTTTTTTTTTTTTAGACAAGTGAGGAGAGAGTTGTATATGCATACCAAAAAAATGTTTCCTTGTGCCAGAGGACCAAGGCCTAATTTGTGTCTCTTAGGAGCAGGATGCTGCTGTTCAGTTATTTCATATGTGTCCAATTCTAAGTGACCCCATTTGGGATTTTCATGGCAAAGATACTGGAGTAGTTTCACCATTTCCTCTCAACCTCTTTTTACAGATGAGGAAACTGAGGCAAATAAGGTTAAGTGACTTGCCCAGAATCACACAGATAGTAAATATTAAGGTCAGATTTGAACTCAGGAAGATGAGTCTTCCTGACTCCAGGACTGGCATTATGTCCATTGTGCCACCTACCTTCCCCAGGGTTAGGATAGCATATTTAAAATAAAAGTTCAACACCAAAAGCCAACAAAGTTCTTCATGTTGTTCCATAATAATAGATAAGAACAATCACAAAAGCACTACTATTTCTTTTTCTCAATGGTTTTAAGGACAATTGCATAGCAAATTGGGCTCAGATTTAAATAGGATCATGGAGTCAAATAATCTAGAGCTAGAAAAAAGACCTCATTAGCCCTGTAATCTAAACCTCTTATTTTTCAAATGAGGGAAGGAAGAACCAGTAAGACTGAGAGACTTGCTAAAGATCATTCAGAGAGTAAGCATCAGAAGTGGGATTTGAACCCAAATCTTCCGACTCCAGAATGAATGGGCTTTCTATTGTACCATACTACCTCCTAAGAAAGAATAACTCTTTGGCAAGTCTCTCAGTTTCACTGGTCCATACTTAAGTGTCAGGGGTCACACAGCTAGGAAGTGTCTGAGATCAAGATCTGTCTCTAGGCCTGACTTTCAATCCACTGAGCTACCTAGCTACCTCCAAGAACCTATGTGTCCTGAAAATATTGATAGCTCTTTTTTGTGGTGGCAAAGAACTGGAAATTGAGGGAATACGCATCAATTGGGGAATGGCTGAACAAGCTGTGGCATATGATGATGATGGAATAATACTGTGCCATAAGAAGTGATAAGCAGGTTATTTTTTTTTAAACATGGGAAGGCCTATGTGAAAGTATGAAAAATAAAATGAGTCAAACCATTTTTATATTACATACATTATATACAATTACTGAATGAATGTTTGAAAAATAACTTGTGAATGTCTATATTTAGAAAATAACTGATCAATGGAAAATGAAAGACATAGTTCATTTATAAATACATATATTACATATATATATAGATATTTAAGTGATGCCTCCCCTGTTGCTGGTAGAGAAGGGAGTGAGATGCCTGGGAATTTTAATGTAGCCAACAAGCAAAGTAAAAATACATGCCAAAAGATTTCGAGTTACTATTGTTGAATTAGCCCTTTTGGGGTCCTGTCTGTGTTTAGCCTGTTCCATTACCTGGAATTGTAAAAATATTCTTGCCTTTCTCAATTAGACACTTCTATTGGCTGGGCATGTTTTAGTCTGTGATGATGAAAGGCATGCCAGAAGTGTGTGGAGCCTCAATAATTAGAGTTGGAGGAGAAAGAAGCAGGAAATGAAATCAGATTTTGTTTTGTTTTAGAGGGAACTGAAAAATACTAGTTAAAGAAGCAATACAAAGAACAACTTTGAATTTCCATAGTGCTTTAGATACAGAATACTTCATACACATTATCTCATAGGCTCAGATTCTATAGGACTGTGGATTTGCAAAGTGCTTTCCTATATCAACCATGTAATGAAGGTAATGCAGATATCCCTGTCTTACAGCTGAAAAAACTGAGAGGTTAAGTTAAGTTGCCAAAGATCACACAGCTTACAGGATTTCCTCTGGCTCTGTGGCCCAGAGAAAGAAGCCTGGGGCATGAGTCCTGGGACCTACCAGTGTAGCCACCCACCAAAAGAGAACTGAAATACAAAGCAGGACCTGTGAAAATGTTGGCAGCCCAGCCATTCGTGTTATCATGTTTTCCTCAGCCCTACTGTGGACCTGCCCCCAAGAGCAGGTGAGAAATGAATTGGGAATCCCTGGAGTCCCAGTGTCCAGGAGGCACCAGAGCCCCCATAACCAATTAAGTGGAAATTTGGTAACCAGGCCAGGAGGTTTGAGGTAATGAGCCAAAACATTCTCTGAGAAGAGAAACAGAACCCAAAGATGAGTCATAACAGGAGGATAAACACAGATAAACCTCAGTGACCCCCTCAAGCCTCCTTTTCAGCATAGATCATTTTACACCTTATCAATGGAATGTTAATGAGCCCCATCCATCCTCTAGGTACAGCTAGGAAAGAAATCAACTCCCCACTCCCAGAAAACTTACTGCCTTGTGATGAGTTTGCTGTGAGTGTTCTTTCTCTTCCAGCTCTAACGGGAAACTGTAAATATGTGTGGACTTGGAGATAGGAGGAAGCAGATTTTTCCAAGTGGGAAAACCCTCTTGTCCTATGACAGTAACACTGTGGTCAGGATAAAGAATGACTCCTAGGAAAAGGAAAGGTAAATTAGTGGTTGATCTGGCACAATTAAAAAAAAGGTCACTAAGAAATTACCTCACTGGTAAATTTGCAGCAGAATGATATTAATGTTTAATAATACATTTTAATATGCCATATCTCAATTTCTAGATGAGGAAAATGAGACTCAGATAATTTATGGCATCCATTGTCTAAGAGCAAATAAATGTCAGAGGTGAAATTTGAACCCAAGACTTCCTCTGGACTCTAGTTCTACCTTCTGCCCATTAGATCACCTTGCTTTTCCAACATGAAAAAACTCTTGGATTTGTGATGTCAAACACTGTCAACATAAACTTCCCCCTAAACTAAAGATATCTGAGTGAAGAAACTTGCCAGATATAAATAGTGAAACTAGTGCTCCATAGTGGCAGGCTTATAATTCAGCATCCTCAGGCATAAAATTAGAGGCAGCAATGGTGTTGCAGATGGAGGGCTGGCCTTAAAGTCAGGAAGACCACTGTTCAAATCTTACCCTTGACACCTCCTGGTTGAATCACTTAACCCTCGGTGTTCCAGTTGACTCTAAGATTATGTTACAGTGGAGTTGCCAGACTGCGTTTATGGAAGGATCAATGAAATTCCAGGACTGTCTACCCTCCCCTACTCTTCCCACAAAAAAGCTGAAGACCAGTAATTGTCCTAAAAAAATCAGATTGATCCCCAATTCTCAAGAGAATGAACAGTTCTTGAAAAATGCCTGAAGAGGACATGGAGAACTTAGTCAATGAGGGCTTCAAAGACTGAAGGCCCTAACAACAGAACAAACAAAAACATTTATCTTGAAAGGGCATGGGGTAGCCCTTAATGAGAAATGACACCACATGTAAGCAGGAGGAGAGAGTCTGAACTGAGATTTCCCTTGGGGATTTAGGCATGTTTTGAAGCTGGCCAAAAAAGCATCAAAACAGGAAAACAAAAAGCATGGCCCTGAAACTAGCCATGGACAATCGATGGCTGAAACTCCATCCTCAAACGTTCTCAAAAGAGGTACTGACATATCAGTAAACAGACACGTGGCAGACAAGTAAGCATCCCTAAGCAGCCTCCCTCAGGGAACATGCCTCAGCCCTGGCTCCCAGCCCTCCCTCACACAGAGCCCAACCAGACCTCCAGAGGAAAACACAACTTTGAAAGAAAATGAAAAGAAACCCTGTCCCTATGGATGAGTGCATCCAGACAAATAAACATCATCCCTCCCACAGTAGAGGAGGGATCCTTACACCAGGCAGGAAAACCCAACAGGGAAAATCCTTCTGGAGACTCTGGGGAGGTAGGAGAGCAGGGGACAAGGAGACACAGACATGGATTTATGAAAGCAAACCACAGCCCCAGACAAAATAACAAAAGATGAAGCCCCTTAAAGAGCAGGAGATCTTAACCTGAGGTCCACAAATTCCTTTGATTTCAGGGGATCCACCAAAAATGACATCTTTAGATCAATACAATTGGTTTTCTGTGTGTTTTTATCCAGTGCATTTCATTTTATGCTTTAAAAATGTTATTCTTCACCCCACTACCAAAGGTGTCCCTGGCACAAACAAAGTTTAAACCTCTTTCACAGAACTAAATGCTTCCGATCCTCTTAAAACATGACACCTTGCATGTAGTAGGTGTGCTCAATAAATATTTGTCTTTGGGATTTGGTCATTTGAAGGTGCTGAGCAAAAACTGGGAAGAAGGAGCACCTGGCTCTATGCCCTGAGACTTGTTCCACCTATCCAAGGAACTTCCCAGGGGAGGCAGAGTTGCCTACACATCAGAGAGCAGGCAGTTCTGTGGGATGTCTTTGTTTCTATAACCATAAGCAAAAAACCATCTGTATCAGAGCCTGGACTCATGCAGTTACTACCAATTCAGAGCCCATCTATAAATATAGATACGCTGTAATCTGGAGGAACCCCAGGTTGGAACAGGAAAGATTTATTGACTGCCACCAAAAAGTTGACATTGTTGCAGCCAAAACAATTTATAACACATCCTCTGAGACCTCGAAAAGTATTTAAATAATTGAAACAGTCAGATATTCCATTATTGAGGAATGGAGTTTCTGGGCTCAAGATGGAAGCCCCAGTCCTCCATTTCTATAGTTAGCAGATGCCACTTTGATTGGTTTCTGTGGCCCCCTTTTTCCCCCAAAAGGAAGCAGAGGAAAGGCCAGCCACCGTTTTTTGAGGCAAAGTGAGTAAATGTTCTGTAGAAAACAGATCTCTGGCCAGAGCCACCCCTGACATGCAAGGCTCTGCAAATTCAGATGAATCCAGATGGAACTCTTGCCCATAGCTGTCCAAGCCGCACAGACCCCGTAAGGTCATTGGACTTGGCTGCTCAGAGGGCTAAACTGTTTGGAAAAACAAAGCTCCAAATGAAAACAGAGTGGCCTCAGCTTTCAAAGTTACTCATTGCAAAGACACTTATGAGAGGGAGAGGTCACATAGGGGGAACTCCCTAGTGGCAAGTTAAGGCAACGTGCATTAAACAAGTTGTGTGCCCAGCACTCTGGGAGATAATGTGCAGCACATTTATAGGGCATTTTAAACCTCACCAAGTACTTTCTATACGTTATCTTATTTAGTCCTCTCAATAGTCTGGTGAGAAAGGTGCTATTGTTATTCCCATTTTCCAGAAGAGGAAAGTGAGACTCAGGCCCATGATTAACCTGTTCAGAGGTCAGTCGGCCCCTCCATGTTTAAGATGGGATTCAAACTCAGGTCTTCCTGACTCTAAATTCTTACGCTCTGTCCACCTCATGTTACTCACCACCCAGCACTTTGAGGAGCTATCTTCTCTGAAACCCCAATCTGTGCTTGATGTTATTCAAGTGGTGTAATTAATTTCAAAATCTCTTTGAGAAATACAAAAGCCAATGCAAAAGCAGAGTGACTCTTTTTCAGAGAGGCAATATTGGTTAGTGATATAGGCAGTCTGGACTCCATCAGCAAATATGGCTATGAAATGATACTTAACTAGCTGAGTGATCCTTGACAAGTCATTCAACATTGCTGAGCCTCAGTCTCTTCATCTGGATAATAGGTGTAATTATTCCTAAACTGCCTGTCCCATAGAATTGTGAAGAAAGCATTTTGAACTCCTTAAAAATTATAGAATTGTGGCTAATTTTACTTTGTTCCCTGAAACTCCTTAGCTAGTTAGATCTACTGCAGATGTGTACGTGTTCTCTGTGCTCTAGCTGCTATAGGAATCTCATGAGACTGAATAGCCTGAATCAGAGCAGTAGCAGGTCTGCTCCCCCAACCCTCTATCTGCCTACCTTATCAATTGTGGACTTGTTGCATGCACACTCTGGTCATTAATTCAAGCCTCTTTTTCAACACACTGCCTCATTAATGGCATTTTAATTATTTCTTCACTCTGTATTTGCTAGGATCTCTCATGACAAGTAGAAGAAATAGAAGGTCAGATTTCTGAAGGCTGTACTATTGATTAGTGATACTCACAGGGACCCGTGTCTCTCAGACTCTTGAATACTGGAAGTGACACATCTTTCCTGATAGTTCATCCATCCGTCCTATCTTCAGTCCGTATGACCTTCCACATCTGTACCAGAAATCATTCAGTATGACCTCCTTAATCCTGACATATTCTAAATATTCAGGGACCAGGAGTACTACATTCATCATTACTAAACTGTGGGATCTTGATAGATATATACATACATATACTCAAATTTGCATACACACATACTTCACTATAATTAAGACCAAATAAGAGCAACAAATTACTCCACCCTAACCTCAGAAGGCAAATGAAGTCAGATATGGTAAAGGAACTTGACATTCCCTGCCACTCACCCAGAAGAAAATATTACTTTCCCTAGTAAAAGTGTTGATTTAGTTTTTATGGTGTCTATTACCCTAGATGGCAAACCTATAGCATGCATGCCAAAGATGGCCCACAGAGACCTCTCGGTGGGCATGCATCACCACCAGAGTTAGTTACTAAGAAAGACAGAGGGATTCTGTGGAGTTGCTCCTCTGTGGAATTGCTCCTTTCCCCCTCTCCACTGCACCTCTTAGCCCCTCTGCCCAGCAACCCAGTCAAAGTGCTTACTCCCTCCCCTAAGCAGAGCACCCGTACTACTCCCCTCCCTTTCTTTTTTCTTTGTGTAAGGTAAGGTGGCAAGCTGGGGTGGGGTAGGGCAGGGTATGCAGTCTGGGTGGATGGGGCATAGCATGCAGTGGAGGGCGGGGCATGGCACACAGTCTCTAAAAGATTCACCATCACTGCCCAAGGATATAATTGACTTTCATTTTCAAAGAAGGTGATATTGATGATACTACAACCTCTATCAGACTTTCCACTATCAGTAGGATTTAAACATGTGGTAGTGATGGCTTCCTTTGTATTATTCACAATCCCTGCTTTACTATGGCTCAAACCTATGTTCCATTTAGATGATTTTTCATCTGGTTCTTTGCCTCTGGCACCTCAAAATCTTATCATAATGATTCTGGCACAAACTCATTTTCTTGCACAGGAAATATTTTCCTCTTTTCTTCCTTTTCCTTGATCAGTCTTCATTTCTTTGCTTTGAAAACATGTTGAGTCTTTTCAGCAATTATTCATTAATAAAGGCATGTAAAAATTAGTTCTATCAAAAAGACTTTTGAGAATGAAGGAAACATCTGGTTCTGCATGAGATCATTAAGGAATCCATATACCTTCATACTGGTTGTCCCCATGCCTGGAATGTTCTCCCTCCTAAGCTTTGCTTTATAGAATTCCTGGCTTTTAGGATGTTTTTCCCGGCTCCTCCAACTGCTTGTCTTCAATCTAATCTGTATTTTTTAAATTTTATGTTTCAATTAATGTATATATTGTCTCCCCCAATAGAATGTAAGCTCCTTGAGGGAAAGGTCTTCTTTTTCTTTTTCTTTGACTTTCTAGTGCATAACAATAGTTTCTGGCACATAGTAAGTGCTTAATAAATATTTGTTGACTGATATGAACTGATTTCTTCCTTCCATCTACATCACTTTGAAAAGTACACCATCCCCCTCAAAATCTGAACTTGGCTTCTTGTGCTTGGCATTCTGAAGTTAACATGTTGTGTTAAATGGTAATTCCCAAAATCTCATTGCTTTATTAAAGGATTAATGAAAAGATTTGCAGTTTCTTTTTTGAAAAAACCTTTACCTTCCATTTTAGAATGGATACTGTGAATTGGTTCCAAGTTAGAAGAATAGTAAAGGTCAAGCAATGGGGGTTAAATGACTTATCCAGGGTCACACAGCTAGGAAGATTTGCAGTTTCGGTGTTCAAAGTAAAGATGTGAGAGTCTAATTTAAATACATGCGACTCACTTTATATAAATTGCACGTTGTCCTGCATACTTCGAGTGTTAAGGCAAGTGAGTTCAGACCTGTGTGTTGTTCTTTTTCTAATTAACTAATTAATTAGATGGTTACATTAAAATTCCCAACCTTCCTCCTCTTTCCACATTAGCAAAGATATTATTTAACTAAAAATATATCTCTCTATATAAAACTATGTTTTGCTTGGTTCTATTTATCAGTTCTATCTCTGGAGATGGACATACATAAGCCATTCTTCAAACAAAATTTCTGTTGCTATATAGAATGTTTTCTTGGATCTACTCATTTTACTTTTAATAATTTCATGTGTTTTCAATCAATTCAGATGATTTGTAGCTCATGTTTTTAGAACTGAATTTGAATCCAAAGGACTTCTTATTCATTGCATTGGTTTTCAAGGGTGTCTTTTCACATTTGAATGTTTGGACAAGTCAGATTTCTGTTGGCTATTCATTTTACCCACTGTAAATAGCATCCCTGGAACAGCTAGTTGTGTTTGCTATTCTGAGACTAGCAGGAGAGGTGCCTATTAGGGGCATCAGATTCTCTGAAAGGAGAGAACTTAGAGGGTTTAGAATCAGGAGGTGATGAAATGATCACAGGTTTGGTGTTGGGATAAAGGTGGGAGACTGGAAGCTCATTCATTCCTGCTATATTCTTGAGCTCAGGCAGAGAAGGTTAAGCTAAAATGTCCATTACAGGAAAGAGAAAGTAGAAGGAAAAGCAGATGATAAATATCAAGGACTGATTTGGTCAAACTGGTCTGGCACTGTTTGAGGAAAGCTCTAGGTCCTGAAGAATCAGAGGTCTCTTTTCATGTGTTGGCCTAGAAGAGATAGCCATGTGACTTTGCTTTGTTTTCTGTGTTTTTACAGAGAAATATGAGTCACCACTCCACATGGCTTTCAAATTAAGTCTGAAAATTTATAGAGTGGGAAGCCCTAAAGGGTCATAATCAGACCTACCTTATGGCTTATCACAAGGGACACAAGAGATGTTGATCATGAAATTTGCTTCCAGGTGGGATTTCTGTGGTAGTTTGCTTTTTTAACCTTGATCTGCCAAGTTTATTTGGCTTTGGTGCTGGTAGGCCAGTCTTCTACCCTCCTCTTCCCCACTCCTTATATAATGCACAAGAGTTTTGAAGAAGTGGTAAGGAGCAAGGGAGATAAAGAGTCCAGGGTGCTGCCCAGAATTATATGGATAGCCTTTGCAGGGGGAGCTACCATGTAGTTGGGGATAGTCTGAGGGAAAGCCATTTGGTAACTGCAAAGGAAGAGAGCAAAGAAAGGGAAGATGAGAGCCTGATAAAGATATATTTTTTCTGGCTTTGTGGCAGGGGTGAGGGGTGCAATATATAGATGAGTTCCTATTCCTTTGATGTCTCCTCATGGCCCAGAGGTGATCCTGTGTTCTTAAAGATACTGCCCATGGGGCCCAAATTCTGACAGGTCCTACCAAGCTAAAAAAGCTTTGTGATAGAAAGGATGCCTATTACTGAAAATTCAGAACAATAAACTAGGCTAAAGGCTTATCACTAGCTCAGTCTCAGAGTCCAGCATTGTTTGGCCAACTCTGGAACACCGACTACCTATCTCATCTCTGTTGAGGGAGGTGTAGTATGCATTGGTGGCGGGTGTACCCACTGAGATCACAGAACTTTAAAGTGCAAAAGTAAGATTTGAGGGGCAGGGGAGTTTGTACCTAGATAATCCCCCTAATTCAGTCTATAATTCCATTGTTAGAGATTTATTCCTTCTGTTTCAAGTATTAAGCCTCAAATACGTTGAGTAATTTAACCAGTCCTTTCCTAGTGACAACTAGCTGAGCATATTTCTTCCTTTGTCTCTCTCCCCACCCCCAAGAATGGAATAGAAGTGAGTTTTGAGAAGTAGCAAGTTCAGAGAGAAACATCCAAAGCCCAGGGTATGGGATGATCCACTTCAGGAGAAACTGCCTTTGAGGGGAGGGTAAAGTTAGGGGGAAGAAGATCCATTGGGGGAAGACATTGAGCATCAAAAGGGAATGGTCAGCAAGTCAGTAACTCAATGAACAGTTATGAAGTGCCTCCTGTGTACCAGCACTGCTAAGCATCAGGAATACAAAGAAAGTCAAAAGACAGTCCCTTCTCTTAAAGAGCTGGGTCTAATGAAAACAGCAATGTACAAACAAGCTAATATTCAGGATAAATTATTATCATTTGAGATAAGGCACTAGAATTAAGGGGAATAAGGAAAAATTGCCTGTAAAAGAAAGGACTTTGTCTGGAATTTAAAGGAAGCTAAGGAAGTCAGAAGGCATAGATGAAGAGAAAAAGCATTTAAGAAGTGAGTGGTAGTTGATAAAAATGCATGGATTCAAAGAGATCAAAGGAAAAGGATCTATGTACAAAATATTTATAGTAAATTTTTGTGGTGGCAAAGAATTGGAAATTGAGGAGATGCCCATTAATTGGGGAATGGCTGAACAAATTGTGGCATATAATTGTGCTAGAATACTATTGTGCTATAAGAAATGGCAAATAGGATGGTTTCAGAAAAATCTGGGAAGATTTACATTAACTGATACAAAGTGAAGTCAGCAGAGCCAAGAGAACATTGTACTCAGTAGCAATAGTATTGAAATGGAACTATGATCAGACAATGATCCAAGACAATTCCAAAGGACTCATGATGAAAAATGTTATCTACTTCCAGAGAAATTATGAACTCTGAGTGAAATTGAAGCATATCTTTTTCACTTTATTGTCTTGCTATTTTTTTCACAGCTTGGCTAATATTTGGAAATATTTTACACGGCTTCATGTTTATAATTGATATCATATTGTTTCCCTCTTCAATGGGTAGGGAAAAGACTGGATGGAGGGAAAGAATTTGGAACTTGAAATTTTAAAAAAAGGAATGTTATAAATAAATAATTTTTTTAAAAGAGAAAAAATGCATACAGTCTGGAGATGACTTGTTCAAGGAATGGCAGTGAAGCCAATGCTCAGATAGATGGTTTATGGTTGATGAATTAAAATTCCTTTCCACATTAGCCTATGCCCAGTAAAAATTGTGAAGATAAATCTTTAGAGTCACTGTATGAACCACATGAGAAGATAGTTTTAATTACTATATAGTCACATTTTTAAAAGAACCAAGTTATATTAATTAGCTTGATCATGCAACCTCCCTTTCTTCCTCTTCTCTATCCCTTCCTATCCCCATTCAGCCAACTTGGCTTCGTCTAATATCCTTGGCTATTTCCAAAGATCAAAATTCATCTTCAGAGGAAAATGATTTACTGCATTTGAAGATATTAAAATACATTTGTCCTTCCTGAAAGATGACATTTTAAAATATATTAACCAATATGGTAAGACCTTATTTTATGCAAACTTAACACACATGAATTCAGATATACACAAGTGGCATTTTTAATTACACACCATTTTCCCAAGCAGTATAGTCTTGTAGCAGTTCATCCAATTACACTCATTCTTACTCTGAGAAGCATTAGTTTGTCATTACATTGTTTTATACCAAACATAAGCCCCTGCATCAGTCGGCCCAGATTTCTCACTTGTAACAAGTTGTGTCTACATCAAGGCAGTGGAGTTGTTTCATTGGTGCTATTTAGTTATTAATAATAACCCCAAAGTACAAGGGTAGTGAGACTAGTAGCTCTGCTAATCCTAAATTGTAAAGTTATAAAGTACCCAAGTATGTTTGTAAAAGAGATACTTATTAAATAATGAGGTTTGCTACATATGTGATTTGCAACTTATATAAAGAGTTTTAGAATGTATTGGTTGTGTGAAATGAAGTCCTACTGTACCCAGAATGTTCTCACCCATTACTTCTGCCTCTTAGAATCTCTGGTTCCATTCAAAACTCGATTACATGTCACTTTTACATAATTACACTCAAAAAACCTAGCTCAAGTATCACGTCCTATAAGGGACCACTCTCCATTTTCCTGAGTGTTAGTGTTCCTCCCCTCTCTACTCCATAAAACTATTTCATCTATGTTTTATATTTGCTTATCTGAATAACTGTGGTTTCCCGTCAGTAGAATAGAAGTTTCTTGAGGATAGGACTATTTGTTTTTGTTTCTATATCTCCAGAACCTCTCAATCTGCCCTGTCCATATTATAGAGTTAATAAATCTTTATTGAATTAAAACATGTAATGGTAGCATTCCTAGAAAAAGAATATGGCATTACAAAGTGACTCTTTTTGAAAAGGACAACTTTCATTTGCTTGGAAAATTATTTTGGTGTTACTCAAAAACCAGGCTCATTATTTTAGAATCATTCCCCATCTAAAGCTAAAGGAGGCTCTAGGTTCTGGAGTCCTATGTCAGGTTTTGTGAGCTCACATATAATCTGTTCCATTCCTCGGATCAAATGAAAGAGCTCTGTTATCCAGTCTTGTCTTTTCTGGATCTAAAATCCTTCCTGCCCTGAAATCAACCAACAGGTTTTTATTGAGTTCCTACTTGTGTTTTCTTCACAGTTAGTGGCTTGTGAGTGATCAAAGAAATAAAAAGACAGTCTCTGTCCTCAAGGATGTTAAAGTCCATTTGAGAAGATAAGAACATGAAGCAACTCTGTATTCATAATATAAAGAATATTATTATGACAAATTATATGGTTCAAACTGTGACTGCTGACTGTGAGGACACTGAAATTTTGAAACTTAGCAGCAGAGAAACAACTGAATTGGCAATAACTAATTAGAATAAGACACAGATGGGACTTTGATACCTCGGTGAGCCCATCCATAACTGACCCTTATTCTCCCCCTCCTTGTCCTTTAATTTATTCTACCCCAACCCCAACTCCCTCCACACACACACATACACATGCACACACAATGTCCATACAATTGAATTTCTCCTAAAACATTGTTTTGTGGACAAGTTTCATTCTGTTTGCCTCTGTCACTTTTATGAATGGTATCTGGGTGAAGGAGAAGTTGGTTCTTGTAGAAAAAAATGATAGTTGTGAGTATTAAGAAGGGCAGGGGAAAGGTGTTCCAGGTGGAAGGAATAGTATGAGAGGAGGCATACCGCAAAAATAAGTAGAGTGTGTTCAAGAGAAAGAAAAGAAATTGGCATAACTCAAGTAGAGGGTGTATGTTGGACCCTAGTGAATAATAAGGTCAGATAGGTAAGGTCTTGGTCATTAATTTACATTTCACAAATTAAAAAGAAGAAAGCCGTTAAAATTTTTTAAGTCCTAGAGTGTCATGGTGCAAACAATATTTGTACATATGTATGTCAATAGCATATAAGACTGATTAGAAGAAGAGCCTACCTTGAAGGTTGTTTGCTGTGATTCATATGTGTTAGGTGCTAAAGACCTTTAATTGAGTGATACTGGTGGGAATGAAGAGGCAGGAAGGGACAGTTCCTGAGGAGAATCAGCAGTATTTGCTAGGGAGATGAGTTGTGGTACCTAGGAATTAAGTAATCTAAGTTTTATCAGTGCCATTCTATAGATAAGGAAACTGAAGCTCTCAGTGATTTATGCCCACTCACAGAGTTGGGGAATACTGAGACCATGATTTGAGTCCAGGTCATTTGGCTTCAAGGTTGGATTGGCATTTTTTTTCAAACCCCTACTTTCCATCTTAGAATCAATAATGTGTATTAGGCAAGTACTTTTTTCCTCCTTCCTGTTTTCTTCATGAAGGAGTTTAGAGTAAATGATCTCTAAGATCTTCTCTAGTTCTAAATTCTATGATCCTCTGAGAATGTGTATTTCTTGAATTTAATTAATGTGTCTTTGGTTTGGGATATTTTGAAGAAGTGGATCATCCAAGTGGCAAATTCCCAGAGACAGTTTTAAAACTAGAGTTTGTAACAATTAGGCGGTACAGCACATCAAGCACTGGGCTTAGACACAAAAAGAATCATCTTCCTAAATTCAAATCTGGCCTCAGACATTTATTAGTTATGTGACCTTGGGCAAGTCCCTTAACCCTGTTACCTCAGTTCCTCATCTATAAGATGAGCTGAAGAAGGAAATGGCAAGCCACTCCAATATCTTTGCCAAGAAAACCCCAAATGGGGTCACTAAGAGCCACACATGACTGAAAAATGGCTTCAGCAACAATAGAGTTGAGTTTGGGTGAGAGGTTGGGACTGGAAAGAATATTCTAGAAAGGGTGACTTTTTAACTAGAGAACTGCAAATATCCAAGGCAGAATGTTATGGGGGAGGATACTTTAAGTCATGGGGGTAGAAGGAAAGAGAGGAGAGAGTGAGGAACACAGAGAAAAATGGGATCATTCTGGTTAAGTATCACAGATACTTGGAGGTTGGGGGTGGATTTTTTTTTGTTCCTGTTTTTCAGATTTATAGTTCCAGAGGTGATATTTCAGTGGAATCACATCTTTGCTAAATTCCTTATCGCCTTTATTAAACCCATGTGATTTAGCAAAAGTTAGTTCTTCTAACCTAAGTTTCTCCTGCCAAATCTCATTTACTATATAAAGCTTACCCTGACAAACTCTGGACTTGAACACATGGTTTCAGCTTTGAAAGGGAATGGATGTTTGGACAGAGCAAAGTATTATCATCTTGAACTATGGAGGGGTTTAATCACCATGAATTGTTTCCCTTTGTGGGTGCAGAATTGCGAAAGTCCATTATCTTGATAAGAACTCGGTGTTTTGAATCATTTCTTAATATCAGGCCAAATAACTGTAACCCTTAGCTTGCCGCACAATCTCATTGTTTCATGCTTTATTTGAGGATAAAAATAAGGCTATGTGGATCCATTGGAGTGAAATTCAACCCCATTCAGTGAGTAGGGTCATTATATACAACTCTCAGAAGTTTTAGTTTGTTCTGCTGTTCCCTCTTTTCTTCTTTTTCTTTCTTATTCCTGAAAAGAAGACTCTCCATGTTAGCAAAAATGTGGACAATTTCAGAGAATCATAGAGTGAGCTTCAAGGGAAACCAGAGATTACTTACTCCAGTCTCCACATTTAATAGATAAGGTGTGTAGAAATTGGAGAGAGGGAGACCTTTGGAATCCTATGTTTTGACTGACAGGCACTGCAGTGACAGTTTGAACAGCAAAGGATTGTGGGGGAGAACCATTGACTGAGGAGAATTCTGGAGAGCTCAGGGTCTTTGGGATTCAGGACTGAGAGTTGGGAAGTTCAGTTCTGAGTAGCCAAGGGATTCTCAAAGCCATGAGAGGACCCAGATTTCTTGCCTTTAGCTCCTGAAGCTGTATCCTCCAAGAAATCCATCCTACTATTTCCTCCTCCTACCAGCATGATCTCCTCCTGAGGAGGAGCTGGAAAGAGACTCACCCAAAATCCTGAGCCCAGCCCTCTTGTTTCCTTTGGTCTCTCCTAGCCTTCCCTGAACTGTGTTAAGATTGAGTGTTAAGATGTATTAGCTTAGAAAACTATAAGAGAGCAGTCAGCTGGGAGAGGGGCTGAGACATTTTGTGGACTCGGGCATCAGCCTCTTGACCTAGCTTCTGTGGGCTTAGTTTAATAGGGCAACCTCCTTCCATTTTCCTTCAACCTTATTTCTCCCCCTTCCTTTCTCTCCAGAGGTAACCTCAAACTCCTGCTTCAGTTCACCAAGGAAGGGAGAGATCTTGCCATCATCCCTCCATCAACAGGGTTCATTGCAACCTCCATATTTTCCCTCACCACTTGGTTCACTCACTGTTTCACTGGTGATTACATCCTTCCAGGGAAAGAAACCATCCAACCCACTCCATTAAAAAGAAGGCAAGCTCCCTTCTTTTTTACAAGAGCTTGCTGCTCAGAAAGGTCAAGTAACTTATCCAATGTGATTTGGAGCAGAGTCCTGATTAGAATTCAAGCTCCTTGATAGTCTTTCCACTGCATTTTACTGCCTTGAACAATTAAAAGAGAAAGATTGCTTTTGATGTGGGTTCAGTAGTGTTGTTGAAGTCAGAAAGTACAGGGTCTATAGAGGCTTAGAGGACAGCTGTCTTAGAGGCCACAGACCCTGCCATCTTCCTACATAAAAAAGAATATGCATTATCATGTAATATTTTAATTTATAATATAACAGAATATAAGCTTCTTGAGTGAAGTAACTTGCATTATTGTCTTTACATAATTGGGGAATGTTTAACAAAATAAGTAAAAATACACTCTGACAAAGATAATGTTAATTTGTAGTTTTCCAGCAAGGTTTGGTTTCTTTGGAATTTGATATCCCTGTTGTAGAAGAAAGAGAAAGGAAGCCCTGGGTTCCCTTCTTTTCTCTGACTCATATAGGTCATAGGGTCCTGGATACCTCATTTAACTTCTCGTTGCCCCATAAAACAGACTTAAGTGGCAGATGGACAATTCATGTGCATCAGGGGATGAACTTTGCATCCTGGAAGTGTCACTTACTAAGGAAAAGAGAGGTCTGGTCAACAACAACTACAACAAGATGATTTCTGCCTTGTTCAGAAATTTTAGCCATGGGAAACCCCTACCCAGTTCAAGATGACAATGCTTCGGTTGGGCCAAACATCTATTCCTGTCTGTGCAAAGTTAAAACCATGTGTTCAAGTCCAGAGTTAGTCAGGGTAAACTTTGTCTAACAAATGAGATTTGGCTTGGGAAACGTAGGTTAGAAGAACTATCTTTTGCTAAATCACATGGGTTTAATAAAGGCGATAAGGAATTTTGCTGGGATGTCTGCCTTAAATAAATACAATTAAAAAAAGATTTTGAGAATTCAGATATTTACATGGCAATTTGAAATTATCAAACCTGATTCTGATAACAGTCTCAAACAAGGTACTTTTTTTTTAACTTTTAAGATTAGGGAGGGGTAGGCAGATGGGTAACTCAAGTGGATTGAGAGCCAGAACCAGAGACAGGAGGTCCTGGGTTCAAATATGACCTCAGTTACTTCCTAGCTGTGTGACCTTGGGCAAGTCACTTAACCCCAATTCCCTAGTGCTTGCTGCTCTTTTGTCTTAGAAATAATATTTAGTATTGATCCTAAGACAGAAAGTAAAGGTTCAAAGAAGGAAAAAAGCATAAATACATGGTGTCACAGAAGTCTTAGTGCAGTTTTTTTTAACCCTTACCTTCTGTCTTAGAATCAATAGTGTGTATTGGTTCCAAGGCAGAAGTGTGACAAAGACTAGGCAATGGGCTTAAGTGACTTGACTAGGATCACACAGCTAGGAAGCATCTGAATCCACAGGACCTCCTGTCTCTAAGCCTAGCTCTCAATCCACTGAGCTGACCTCCTTGTTGCAGTTTTAAGTGACTTTGATGACATCCTGTATAGAGTCAATCAGAAGCCTCGTTTATCAAAAAATGTTTAAGGTTGGTACTCATACAAAGAAAGTTGGGGAAATTTAGACAAAAATTTAGACAGAAATAATAATAGTAACCATAAATAAAAATAATAACTATATGTGAAAATCTGTTTTGCAGAGTAAATATGATTCTTTGTTTTGACATCTTCTTGATTAAAAAAAGTGCTAAGAGACATTGGTTTCTTTTCTAGGGGTTCAGAAACCCTTCCATTAATAATATATATTCTAGAATCTTACCAGCAAATTGAAGTCAGGTTTCTTGGTGTGATATAAAATTATTGAGAAGCTGAAGCACTCTATTAAGGGGCTCACCAGTATGTTGGGAAGACTAGAAACTATATAATAATTTCTGGAGTTTTGCCACTACAAAAAGAGGTAATAATGTTTTTGCATATGCAATGTTTTGCATATGACTTACTTTAGTCTCTTTTGTCTTAGCAGAGACATAGTTGGGTAAAAGGCATGTACTTTATAGTATTTGTGTGTGTGTGTACGTTGCCAAATTATTTTCTAGAATGGTTGTACCTACTCACAGCTTATCTATGTCTCTGTTTTCCAAAAGCTTCTTCTCTCTCTCTCTTTTTTTTTTTGCTAAGGTGGAATCTCAGAACTGCTTTAACTTTCATTTGTCTAATTACTACTAAGTTTAAGCATTCTTTTATTAGAGCTATAGGCAGCTCAGGTTTCTTTCCTTAAGTACTGCCTGTTTATATCCTTAGATCAATTGAGGAATGGCTCTTATTCTTAAACATTTTAATAACTTCCCTATAAATCAGAGAAATTTGTTGCAAAGATTTTTCCCAGTTAATTATTTCTTTTAATATTTAGCTTTAATAGATTTCTTTATACAAAACATTTTTAATTTTACATAATCAGAATTATCCATTTTATCTTCTGTGATGCTCTCTATTACTTCAATTTTTCTCCTCTCTATAGATCTAATAAGTAATTTTATCATTTTTCTCTAATTTATATATGATGACCTTTTATATCTATGTAATGTACCCATTTGAAGCTTCTTGAGGCATTTATCTAAATCTATTTCTTCCATAGATTTTTTTCAATATTCTTGAAAGTTTTTGTCAAACAGAAAATTCTTATCCCAGTAGTTTGCATCTTTGTATTTATAAAATGCTAGTGTATTAGATATGTTTTCTAGTTAGTTAGGTACCTGCCCTATTTTACCAACTAATCTCTATTTTTTAACTAGTGTCAAATTGTTTTAATAATTAGTTCCTTGAGTATAATTTGAGATCTGGCACTGCTAGGTCTCCTTTGCTCCCAATACTTTTCATTATTTCTCTAAAAATTCTTGACCTTTTTCCTACACATGAATTTTATGTTATTTTTCCTAGTTCCATAAAGTAATTCTTGTACAACTTGATTGATAAGGCATTGAATAAGTTGGCACCTTTTTTATTATATTGACTAAACTATTGATGAGCAATAACTTTTTTCAATTCTTTAGTTATAAGTATTTTATGAATTCTGTCATAAATTTAAATATAATTTCTTTATTTCTTCCTACTGAGTTTTATTGGTATTTTTAAAAAATTCTAGTAGTGTATATGGATTTATTTTCTATGATACAATTTTGCTGCAGTTCCTATTTATTTTAGTTGACTCTTTAAGTATTTATGTACACAATCAAATCACTTGCAAAAGTAATAATTTTGTTTAACTATGGTTACTTGATTAATTTTTTCCTTGTCTTATTTCTATAGCCAGAATTTCTAGTACCATGTAAATTGAATTAGTAACACAGTCAACTTAATAAGGATATAGAAAAGGAGAGGAAGATTGGATCCATTCATTTTGGAGTTATCTGGAATTATGCCAAAGAGTTATAAGACTGTGTATACCTCTTGACCCAGAAATACCACTATGAAGTTTATTTCCTAAAGTGATCAGGGAAAAAGGAAAATGACCTTCACATTCTAGAATATTTTATATTGTAAAATATTCTAAAATAAAAAATATTCATGATAGTTTTCTTCTGGTGGCAAAGAACTAGAAATTGAAGGGATGCCTATCAATTGGGAAATGGCTAAACAAGTTGTACATATGATTGTAAGGGAATTACTACTGCACCATAAAAAATTATTAGGGGGTTAATTTTTTTTAAAACATGGAAAGACATACAGGAATTATCAAGAGTGAAACAAGCAGATTTAAGAGGACAATCAATACAGCAACATAAACATCATTTGAAAAATGACTTGTGTATGGTTGCTTCCAAAAAAGGAACTGGTAAGGAGAAACAAGCAAGACATTGTTTTATACATATTTCTTTTTTGTCAAATGATGCCTTCTCTAAAGGGAGAAGGAGAGGGAGGGAATTGCCTGGGTATTTTAATGTAACATACAGATACATGTAATTTAAAAAAGAAGAAGAGGACTATAAGAGAGAAGGTACATTCAGGGAGGGATTAATCAGAAGAAAATAAACTATAGCTTAAGAGAAAGGATAGTAAAATGAAGGTTAAAATTGAGGGAATGGGTAATAATTTGAAATAAGTAGGAAAAGAAAAGTTTAGAGAAGAAAAAGTAAAATACCATAGAGTTAAGGGAAATCAGTCATCAATTATAACTATAAATGGGAATGGAATGAATTCATTCATAAAATGGAAGAAGATGGCATAAGGGATAAGAAAACAAAATCCAATAATATGTTGTTCTCAAGAAGTGCATTTGAAACATAAAGTCTTGTACAGAAATAAAATAAAGAATTGGAACAAAAATTATCTTGCCTCCACGTACACAAAAATTCAGGGGTAGCAACTATGACTAGAAAAAGTAATAGCAAAATAGACTTAATTAGCATAAAGAGAGAAATTACATTTCGCTGAAAGGTAACAGACACTGAATTGATGTCAGTACTTAACATATGGACTGAGCGGTATAGCTTCTACATCTTTAAGTTGAGTAGTTGAATAATTTGTGTTCTTTGAATGTTATGAAATATTCTCATGGTATAAGCAATGAGAAAATAGATCATTTCAAAACTGATTTATGAACTCATGTATAATGTATAAGCAGAACCTGAATAGTTTACATTATAACATCAACATTCTGAAAATGAGTAATTTTAAGGACTTTTGCAAACTGATGAAGAGTGAAATGAGCAAAACAAGAACACTTCATACAATAATACCAACACTAAAAATAAACAACTTTGAAAGCCGAAAGAACTATGATCAATATAATGACCATTTACAATACCAGTGGTCTAATGATGAAAAATGCTATCCATGACAGAGGGGTGATGGACTTAGGGTTCAGAATTAGACATATACATTATTGTATACAAAAACAACTTGACTATATTTGTTACAAGAATTTTGATTTTCTTTTCTTTTTTCAATGGGTGGGGATGGGAAGGGGAAAATAGATTTCTGTTACATTTTTTTCAAAATAGAGATGGGGTGCTACAGATGTGGAATGTTGCATGCACTTTTAGATGAAGTCACTGTATTATTAGTTTTGCTTTTTTATAAGAGACCGCTCACGAAGTGGAAATAATTGGTAAATGTTTGTAATGGAAAAAAAAAAACAAAACACAGCTATAAAACTTTTTTAAATTTGAAAAAGAAATCATCACATACAAAAGAAGGAACTGGGAATGAAGCAATTAATTCAACTCACAGAGTTTACAGAACCTCAGGGCTGGAAGGCACCACAGAGACATTCTAGTCCAACCTATACCAGAACAAAAAATCTCTCTTCTAGCCCTTCCATGACAAGTAATAATCTGTCTTTTGCTGGAAGCTCAAGGTAACTAGTTTTGGATAGGCCAAAGTTTTAAGAAGTTTTTCTTTACAGTGCTTCCAAATCTGCTCTAAGCAGCTTTAACTACTTGCTCCTACTTTTGCTCTTTGGCAAAATTAATCAAACATATGTTTATTAAATGCCTCATTCATGCAAGAGACTTTGTTAGGTAATAGTGTAACCAAGAAGAAAGACAACACAACACAGCTCCTATTCTCACGGAATTTATAATCTTCCAGGAGGAAAAATGATAGCAGTCTTCATCTATTTGCAGAGTTGTCACCAAGAAGAATTAGATTTCAACAAATAGAGGTCATAGAGTATAAGGAGAGAGAGTAATGTATTTGCAATCAAGAGAGCTAAGTTTTAATCTTGACTCTGTCAATAACTTATTGATTGACCATGGGTAATCATTCCACTTTTCTAGGTTATAAAATGAGAGGGCTTTATTAGCTGATCTCTAAAGTATTTTTCAGCTTTAGTGGTCTCTGATAAATTCAACAAATTTACTTCAATTAATGTATGAAAGTATCTTTTATGAGCAAATCTCTCTGCTAGGTGGTAGGAAGGAGTTGTATGTGGCTCAAATGAGATAAAGGATATAAGGCTTTTTGTAAACATTAGAGATATATAGAAATGTTTATTATTATTGTTATTACTATTAGTCTCCAGTCTCTAGGCTTCCAGGCTAGTTATGGCTTCATTCCCTGAACCTTCTACTGTATTCCTGGTTTATTTATACTGTACTCAAGCCTTATTTATAGAGCAACATGATGGTAGATTGATAAACGTTTAACCACTGGACTGTTTGGAAAAAAAAAAGTATGGGCACATTTTTACATTTGATCGACATTATTAACACTTTCTTAAATCTAGACAACCAGCAAAACAAAAATCAAGCCCTTATTTGTAGTAGTTGCCATTTCTGAGGTGTAAATGTTCACAGTGAAAATTGAACAACTGACTTTGGCAAGCCAGTTAGATCTGACTCCAGCACATCCTTGGTGATAGAGGAGATGAAAAGTTTAGGGAAAGCATAATCTCTATCTTTATGAAATTTATAGTCTAGTAATAACAGAAGTAAACATAATGCAAATAAAGGTTAGGGACTGAATCAGAGACTTTAGGGTTTTCAGAAACTCCCACATGAATAAAGTCCCTCTACTGATGCAGGCTGCAATATTCTCAACAACTTTATAATCTTTTTTTATGGTAACCAAAACCTTCTCTCTTACGAAGTTGAAACCAGGTCAAAAGTATTTATCAGAATGATTTGTTTTGTTTCACTGTGTTTTGTTTTTGTATCCACTGGATTGTCTTCAATTAGACCAAAATGCTACTTCACTAGGCCTTTATTGGAAAATTACATTAGTACATAGAACTCCAGTTTTCACAAAGAGGGAAAAAAAGGAAGCTGGAAAATTAAGTATGGCTTTTTACAGTCTTTTTCAATGTGCTCTATAGAAATAATAAGTATTTTATATTGAATTGTCACATTAAGCTATATCAGGCTTATCATTTATCTTTTTTTCAAATAGTGAATTTATGAGAATTAACAAGTAATATACAATAATATATATTTCAAGTCAAAAGGTATCATAGCTAGAAAGTAATTTAACACTAATGTGATTTCCAAGATCAAGTCTACTTTATAGATTCTGATTTTTTGTCATTTTTTTTTCATCATAGTAAGCAGCTAGAGTTCTGAGTCATGCTTCTAACACATTAAACAGTAACATAACTGGCATGTCTATGACTCCTGAGAATGTGAACTCCCTGAGGGTAGGGAATGCCTTTTCTTTTTCTTTGTAACATCAGTACTTACTGCCATTGTTGTTCATCCTTTGTTTTCTTTTCCACATGCCTTCCTGCCTGGCCTGCCTGCCTTCTTTCCTTCCTTCCTTGTATTCTTCTTTCTTTTCTTCCTTCCTTCCTTCCTTCCTTCCTTCCTTCCTTCCTTCCTTCCTTCCTTCCTTCCTTCCTTCCTTCCTTCCTTCCTTCCTTCCTTCCTTTCTTCCATCCTTTCTTCTATCCTTTCTTTTTCTTCCTTCTTCCCTCCTTCCCTCCTTCCCTCCTTCCTCCTTTCTTTCTTTCTTTCTTTCTTTCTTTCTTTCTTTCTTTCTTTCTTTCTTTCTTCTTCTTTCTTTCTTTCTTTCTTTCTTTCTTTCTCTCTCTCTCCTTTCTTTCTCTCTCTCTCTCTTTCTTTCTTTCTTTCTTTCTTTCCTTCTTTCTTTCCTTCTTTCTTTCTTCTTCTTTCTTTCTTTCTTTTCTTTCTTTCTTTCTTTCTTTCTCTTTCTTCTTTCTTTCTTTCTTTCTTTCTTTCTTTCTTTCTTTCTTCTTTCTTTCTTCCTTTCTTCCTTTCTTCCTTCCTTCCTTTCTTTCTTTCTTCTTTCTTTCTTTCTCTTTCTTTCTTTCTTCTTTTCTCTTCTTTCTTTCTTTCTTTCTTTCTTTCTCTTTCTTTCTTTCTTTCTTCTTCTTTCTTTCTTTCTTCTTTCTTTCTTCTTCTCTCTTCTTTCTTTCTTTCTTCTTTCTTCTTTCCCTTTCTTTCTTCTTCTTTCTTTCTTTCTTTCTTTCTTTCTTTCTTTCTTTCTTTTCTTTCTTTCTTTCTTTCTTTCTTTCTTTCTTTCTTTCTTTCTTTCTTTCTTTCTTTCTTTCTTTCTTTCTTTCCTTCCTTCCTTCTTCTTCTTTCCTTTCTTTCTTTCTTTTCTTTCTTTCTTTCTTTCTTTCTTTTCTTTCTTTCTTTCTTTCTTTCTTCTTTCTTTCTTTCTTCTTCTTCCTTCCTTCCTTCCTTCCTTCCTTCCTTCCTTCCTTCCTCCTCCCTCCCTCCCTCCCTCCCTCCCTCCCTCCCTCCCTCCCTCCCTCCCTCCTTCCTTCCTTCCTTCCTTCCTTCCTTCCTTCCTTCCTTCCTTCCTTCCTTCCTTCCTTCCTTCCTTCCTTCCTTCCTTCCTTCCTTCCTTCCTTCCTCCTTCTGTCCTATTATCAATTCTAACACAGGAATGCAGTTAGGGCTAGGCAATGAAGGTTAAGGAACTTGCCTATGGTCACATAGCTAAGAAATGTTTAAGACCATATATGAACCTAGGTCCTCCTGACTCCAAGCCTGGCTTTCTATCCTTCAAGCCACCTAATTGCTCCCTGTTGTTTTTTAAAACCTTTGCCTTCCACCTTAAAATCAATACTATGTATTAGTTCTTAGGTAGAAGAGAGGTAAGGACTAGGCAAAGGAGGTTAAGTGATTTACCCAGGGTCCCACAGTTAAGAAGTCTAAAAAGTCAGATTAGAACCCAGGTCCCTCCCCTGGTGCTCAATCCATTATGTCACCTAGCTATCCCTCATCCTTTGTTTTTGAAGAGGACCAATAATATCTTAAGTATGTAATAAGTACTTAAGAAACGATTGTTGATTAATTGGTTGATCATTAATATAGTACAGATTATAGACCCAACTATAGAAATAAATAACGGCCAAAAATAGAGCTTCCCAGAGTTGGCCCAGGCAAAACCAACAGGGTTGTTTATTAAAATTACTAATAAAACAACAAATTATACATCTATTGTACTTTGATTTACTAAGTAATTTCATCACAAATCTGTGAGATAGTGAGTAATTATTTCTCCCGTTTTGCTAATGAAGAAGCTGAGGCTTTGAGATATAAAATCACTTATTTAAGGAAATACAACCAGTAAATCCACAGAGAGGACTTGAACCCATTTCACTTGGCTCTAAGTTCTGTTTTTTGACTATGCCATGCTTTTGTATACATTACAGCATAGGCGTTTGGGTTTATTTCTTTTTTTTTTTCCCTTTTGAATTAAAGGAAGTAGGAATTTTCTCCACATCTGGGCTCTATATCTTTTGGGGCTACTCAAGGGTCACAGAGGCCAGTATAGGACTGAGCGGCAGCAGCAAAGTAAGAAATGAAGTAAATATCTGCTTTGGCGGTAGGAAGTATAATCATGGCAAGCTGTGTTGTTCATATATAACCTGTGTGAAAATTAAGGACAGATGGCTTTGGTTCAATCTGGGCAATTTATCAATAATAACAACCATTCTCTATGGTTCATGACGTGCGTCCGGGATTCCACTGAGATATATGATTTGGGCTCATTTCTAGGTCATGTCTAGGTATTCTCCGTTCCATCATCAGCACCAAATGAACAAGACAAGTTACATAGCACAGGTGTGTTATACACAACATAAAATGAAAAAAAAAAAGAACTAAGTTGATAGGTAGTCAAGAAAGCTTTTGCTATGGTAGAGCATGTCTTTGCCAGGGGCTTGAAACAATTGCTCTAAGCATATCATGCTACTCCTCTCTCCCAACCCCAGGTAGGGAAAGAATACAAGTTTATTAGGAAATCAAGCAATCAATCCCTGTGTGGAGCTGCCCTTTTCTCAGGGGTTGTTGCTCCAGACTTTTAGTGCCATCTTGGGGGTGAGCATCACAGTTGTCAGCAACCTTCCCCTCTGATAGGTTCTACATTTCTTCTGAATCTAGATTGTCCATATGATCCATGAGACCAGAGAAGAGCAAAGTCTTCTGTATGGTGGCTTCTTCCTCCACACCGTGGCTCTATGCCTTGTTGTTCCTCAGTTTCACCTCTCTCAACAGTATATAGTCTAGGAACTCCTTTACTATTCTATTTGGTTCCCCTTCTATTAGGGCTTGGAAGTTCTGCTGCTCTAGAGGCTATTTTGTCTTTGGAGTTGCAATCAGATCCTGTTGCTACTTCCTCAGAGAAAGTGATACAGACTTTTTAGGAGACTTCCTGGGCTAACATGTCCTAGATCTGGTCATCTTATTTATAGTGATCTTGTAAAATAGCCAGACTTAGGCAGCTGAAACACAAAAGGGGGCCCCTCACACAACCAGAAAGACCTTACGACTACTTTCCCTTTTCAGTGAAAAAGTCTATCCCTTACTCTAAGTTTAAAGAGGATAATTGAATCCCAGGACCCTCTTCCCTGATTCGAGGGCAGGAGGAGGGACTGAGAAGTATACTGCCTACACACAGTCAACACAATCCACTATCTTTTTAAGTATATAGTTTCTTTCTTATTTTTAAATATATTTATTTGTTTGTTACATTAAAATGCCCAGGTAACTCTCCCACTTCTTTCCCTCCCCACATTAGAGAAGGTATTACTGACAAAAACACATGTATATATAAAACAATGTTTCTTTCATTTGTTTCTCAGTTCTTTCTCTGGATGTGGACATACACAAGTCATTCTTCATATAATATTTCTATTGCTGTATAGAAAGTACTCCTGGTTCTGCTTATTTCACTCTTTATAATTTCATGTATGTCTTTCCATGTTTTTTCCAAACTTAACCTGCTCATCATTTCTTATTGATGCAGTAGTATTCCATCACAGTCATATGCCACAACTTTTTTAGCCATTCCCCAATTATTTAGGGGCATCCCCTCAATTTCCAGTTCTTTGCCACCACAAAGCAAGCCTCCATAAATATTTTGGACCATCTAGGTTCTTTTCCTTTTTCCCCTGATCACCTTAGGAAGTAAACTTAACAGTGACATTGCTGGGTCAAAAGGTAGACACAATTTTATAACTCTTTGGGCATAATGCCAAGACTGCACTCCAGAATGGTTGGATCAATTCACAGTTTCACAAGTAGTATTAGTGTTCCCATTTTTCCACATCCACTCCAACATTTGTCATTTTAATTAAATATCCATTTTCTTTTTTGTGAACTTAACAGATATGAACATTCACAAAGAAAAACAAAAGAAGTTTGCATATGGAACTATGAGCTTTTGTTACATGCATTTAAAATTATTATTAATAATAATAATTGCTAATATTTAAATAGCATTTACTATGTGTCAATGAGGCAGCTAGGTGGCACAGTGAATGGAGTACCAGACCTGGAGTCAGGAAGACTTATCTTCCTATGTTCAAATTTGACCTCAGACACTTCCTAGCTATGTGATAGGCAAGTCACTGAACCCTTCCTCAGTTTTATCATTTGTAAAATGAGCTAGAGAAGGAAATAAACAAACTGCTCCAGTTTCTTTACTAAGAAAACCCCAAATGGAGTCATGAAGAGCTGGACATGACTGAAAAATGACTGAACAACACCATCTGCTAGGTACTGTGCTTATTGCCCTACAATTATTTTCTCATCTGAGCCTCACAACAACACTGAGAGATAGGTGCTGTTATTATCCCCATTTTACAGATGAAAAAACTGAGGCAAACAGTATGTAAGTGACTTGCACAGGGTCACACAGCTATAAGTATCTGAACCTGGATTTGAACATAATTCTTCCTTACTTGGAGCCCAGCAACTCTGCTTGTCTGTTTGCTTTTTTGAATTTCCTTCTCTTCTGTGTATTTTTACATGCTTCACTGATACTATTTTCTTTCTTCTTTTTTTGAAATTACCCAGAGTTCTTCCTGTTCCCCAAATATAAGCCTTCCCATGTCACAGATAAGTATAATCAAAACAAACCAACACATTGGTTCCATGAAGTCTTTTTAAGGCTGGAAATGACTACTGCCACCTCTTTCCATATACATTTCCCAGCTCTCACCATTCTCGGGTGCCATGAAAATTGTCTTGAAGCAATTGCTTTAAGCCAGAAGAAGGTGCTAGAAACACTGAAGGGAGAGGCAAATTGGGCCACCTTCTGCTGATATTCCTGCCCCTCACAGCCAAGACCTACTTTCCCCTTATATAGACATGCCATTTGGTCACAAGAGATAGGAGCTAGACAAGAGAAGGATCAGCTAGATCCATTCATACTCAAGAAAAAGCTCTCAAGAAAAACAACTGAAAATTGATATAGGAAAGGCAGTGCATATATGTATAAGAGGGAGGACAAAATGTATAAGAGGAAGGCATTGTAAGGCAAATGATAGACTTGTCAACAAAACAAAACAAAACCTAGATCATAATATTGTAGATTTAGAGCAGGAATGAATCTCAGAATCCAGCTGTTGTCACCCACTTATATTCCAGATAAGGAAACCGAAGTCCATATGTATAGAATGACTTATCCAAGGTCACACAGGTGAAACTTTAGACTCAGATCTAACAATGTTAAAGATAGCCTTCAAAGTTCAGTGCTCTGAGACCCTGGTTCTAAAATGCACTAACAACTTTGGACAAGTTACCCTTTAGCCTCAGTTTCTTGAACTGTCAAAAAAGAACAGTAATATACTATTTCCCTCCCAGGGGTGTTGTGAGGAAAGATGCCGTGCTCCATAAAAAGTGAGCCGTTACCCAGATTGCTTTTGCCATATGTTTGCCTCTGCTCCTTATTTAAAGGGATTTATTATTCATTGGTGATACTGAATACAGTGCTCCCTTTGATGAAAGATGCTATGTAAATAAAGCTGGATTGGATTGCCATGAATCTCCCTACTTGCCAAGGACTTATTACTGTTTGATTTAAGTGACATAGCCACAGACCAGCAGCCAGGAGACAAGCATCAAGCTCTTTACAGCTCTGGCTTTGGCCCTTCTTTCATTTCTGAGAAGGAATTTATGGCTTTGTATCTAGCATGCATTTTTTCCCCCCTTTGGTAGGAAATTGGATCCACAAAGGGAAATCATATTAGCCTGAGAATTCTAGGCAAGAGCTCGACGATAGTCTTGAGTCTATGGGGCTAGTATTCAGGGCTGCACTCTGGCTCACCTTGGTTGAGATAAATAATTGAAAGTATGCCATCAACAAGATTTGAGCTTTGCAGGCTTATAAAGGAATCTGGCTTAGTGTTCCTTAATTGAAAGCAGGAGATGACCAACAGCATATCCAGTTTTTCTCCTGTGTATTGAAAATAGCAGGCTAATCTTGGTCCCAGAAGAAGAGATAATGAATGATACATAACTCTCTTCTCTCATTAGGGAGGCAGGGAACTACAGGGGCAAAATGTCACCCACATTTGTCAGGTTTGGTCACTGTATTACTTATTTTTTCCTTAATTGCTTTTTTATTTTCCAAAGAAAACTTCACTTTGAGAGGTGGTATGATGGAGGGGATAAAGTATTGGCCTTGGCATCATAAAGTCTTCTCATCCCACCTCAGCTACTTATTAGCTGTGTTATATTGGGCAAGTTACTTAACCTTTGTTGTCTTCCATTTCTTATCTGTAAAGTGAGGGTTTGAACTGTTGTTTTCAGTCATGCTTGATTCTTCGAGACCCCATTAAGAGGTTTTCTTGGTAAAGACTCTGGAGTGGTTTGCCATTTCCTTCTCCAACTCATCTTAAACATGAGGAAACTGAGGCATATGGGTTAAAGTGCTTTGCCAAGGGTCACACAGCTATCAAGTGCCTGAGAACAAATTTGAACTCAGAAGCTGAGTCTTCCCGACTCTAGGTTAAGACCTCTATCCACTGCACCACCTAGCTGCTTCTGAGGAGATTGGACTAGATGGCCCCAATTGTTTTTCCAGCTGTATAGCTATGATCCAGGTCCTGAGATAGGAACGGGGAAATGGGCATAAAGTAAAAGAAGAAAGTATCAATAAAACTTTTTTTTAAACAGAAGGAAACTAGAAGGCTAAATAACTTTTGGAGGCATTGTGAAATGTGTGCTGATTCATAGAAGCAAAATGTAAGCCCCTCTCTTCCCAGTTAGAATTTAGACCAGGAGAAGAGAGTCTGGGATAAGATCATCAGAACACAGGCCTTCAGTCAACAACCAATTAGCATTTTCAATCAGAATCTTAGATAAAGAAAGTCCTCTAGTCTAACCTCTTCATTTTGCAGATAGGGAAACTGAGGACTAAAAATGTTGCAACTGGCATGGCTTAGGTAGTTAATTAATGACCGAACTAGATTTAGAACCCAACTTTCCTGATTTCCAAGTGATTCTTAAGTTCATTCTCAAATAATAGTATATGGCACATTTGGTACTTGTAGTATTCAATGAACTCTGAATATGATAGGAAATAGTGAAAAGAGCTCCTAACTTGTAGTCAGGAAAGGTTAGGTTCTAATCTAGCTGCTGACACCTACTAGTTGTATATTTGTGGGTGAGTTTCAGGATCTCAGGTTCTTTATCTATCTTATGGGGATGATAATACCTGTATTCCTTCCCTCAAGGCAGCTAAGGGATTGAACACAGAACCTGGAGTCAGGAAAACTCCACTTCCTGAGTTCAAATCTGACCTCAGTTATTAAAGGCTCTGTTTCCCTGGGCAGGTTAACGTAACCTGTTTGCCTCAGTTTCCCCACCTATGAACTGGAGAAGGAAGTGGCAAACTATTCTAGTATGTTTATCAAGAAAATAGTGAATGGTCACAAAGAGTCCGACATAACTGAAATGACTGAACAACAACTCTTTTCTTCATAGGGTTTTTGTAACAAGCTAACAAGAGTATGTGTAAGCTCTTTCACAAAAATGAAATAGATTAGGCACTCAATAAATGTCCATAGTATCCTAGTGTTTGACAAACCCAAAGATCCAGGTTTTTGGAAGAAAAACTCATTGTTTGACAAAAACTGCTGGCAAAACTGGAAAACGGCATGGTAGTAAGTAGGCACAGAGCACCACCTCACACCATACACTAAGATAAAACTTATAGCTATTAAAGCTTAGCTCTGCATGAAGTTTTTGGGGAGGCCCCGAATAGAGGTCCATTCTTATTACTGTTATCAGCTAATAGAAAATAATGTCACTGTCCACAAGAAATTTGCTTTCTTTTAGGAGAGGACTGCTTGAAAAGATAGACAGTTGGTGCAATAGAAAGAGCCCTAGTCTTGAAGTCAGAAGAGCTGAGTCCTTACTTTTGCTTCGCTCACTTTTCATCCCGTGTTGTACACAGAGCACCGAGCTGCAGACCTCATGGAGAAGATGCTAATTTTAGATGAGCTTGGGTTCTGCAGAGAGAAAAGAAAGAGTTCAAGAAAATTGCAGGATATGGGTCTGACAGAACTGCAGAAGAAAGGGCCATCTGAGAGTAATGGCAGGAAGCTGAGGGATAGTGGGGTCAGGAAAGGCTGCAAGGGGAAGGTGGCCGTTTAGTTGGGCATTTTAACTCTGGAAACTGCTTAAGAGAGAGCAGCATTTATCCATCAATTGATAAGCAGGTATTTCTTAAGCACTAACCATATGCCATTACTGTCAGTCAATAAATATGTATAAAATGCCTACCATATGCTGAGCATATGCTGGGAATACAAAAGAAGGCAGAAGACAATCCCTGATCTCAAAGAACTCATAGTCTAATGGGAGAGACAACATGCAAACAAATATGTACAAACAAACTCTATGCAGGATAAATTGTTACTAACCAACAGAGTAAGGACACTGGAATTAAGGAGGATCAGGAAAGGCTTCCTGTAGAAGTTGGGATTTTCATTGAAACTTAAAGCAAACCAGGGGATCCAGGAGATAGAGATTATGAAAGAGGGAGGGCATTCTGGGCATGAGGGACAGCCAGTGTTTGAAGAACAGTATTGAGTTCAGTGTCACTGGTAGGTGGAGGGGTAAAAGATGAGAAAAGGGGGAGAACAGATGATGAAGAACTTTTTAAACCCTTACCTTCTGCCTTAGAATTGACACTCAACAGTTGGTTCCAAGGCAAAAGAGCTATAAGGGTGAGACAATGGGAGTTAAAGGACTTGCCCCGGGTCACACAGGTCTAAAGCAGAAGAACAGTAAGGGGGAGGCAATTGTGGTTAAGTGACTTGCCCAGAGTCACACAGATCAAAAATGTCTGAGGCCAAATGTGAATTTAAACCCAAGTCTGGATCTCTATTCACTGAGCTTTCGAGCTGCCCCTATGAAGAGTTGTGAATGATGGTTAGAGGATTTTGTATTTAATCCTACCAGGCACTGTGCTAGACTCTAGAGATACAAGAACAAACAATGAAAGAATTGCTTTTTGCAATGAATTTATATTCCAATGGAAGAGACAATCTGTGTATGTATATGGGGTAAATATAAAGTAAATAAATTCAAACACATACAAGACAGTTAAATATTTAGTAGTATGAGAGTGCTAGCAGCTGGGGAACTAGGAAAAACCATGTAGAAGATGGAAGTTGATCTTCAATTTAATGGAAGAGAAGTACTGCGAGCATCAGTTTTCAGGAGAGAGAATATTCCAAGAGCAGAGATGGGATATGGAATGTCATGTGTGAGGAACAGAGAGGCCAATTTGGCTGGATTAAAGAGTTCAGGAGGAGATTGAGGCTGGAAAGATAGTTTGGAACCAATTATTTAGAGCTTTAAAATCTAAACAATTTTATTTATCCGAAGTACAGTAGAAAGCCATTGGAATTAACTGAGTAGGGGAGTTCACATAGTCATCTCTGCCCATGAGGAAAATCACTTTGGTAGCAGTGTCTAAGACCAACTGGAGTGGGAAGACAGGAGGCAGAATGGTCAATTAAGAGACCTTTGAAACGATCTGGGTGAGATGATGAGGGCCAAAATGAAAGCGGTAGCTATTTAAATAGAAAAGAGACTGAATATGAGTGTAAAGATAGAAACAGTAAATTCTGGAAGCTAATAGAAATGGTTAATTTTATAATTTCGCCACATGGACTCTCAAGATTCATTATATCTAAATGCCCTTGGAAAGCCCACAGGAAAGTGCTTCAATTATTTCAGTCTTGTGAATATATAAGGATTATATATTAGAGAACATTTAAAATTTCTTATAACAGGGAAGTCTATTAATAATACATGAAAGCAAAAAGTAGCCAAATGCATAAAATAAAAATTTTGTGATTATGTATTTTGAATCTATCTGCATATCAGTCTTATCATTAACTTTCCCCAAATGGAAACCACCGAAGGATTCCTTTCCACTTAGGCAAATACTTCTAGTAAGAGCCAAGCAGAATAAAGAAAACCCAAAGGCACATGAAAATAAATTATGTACTGAAGTTGCCAACAAAGAGAGGGGCCATAGTGTCACTGATGGCAAACTCACTTCCATGAATCAAGTTGAGTCTTTATCCCCACGCGCTGCTTAGATTGTCTTCTGCAGCTGGTTTCTTGTTATCCTCACTTAGCCTCTCATGTTATTTTTCAAGGTTTCTGGGAAACTGTCCACCAATGTCAAAAATACCTAGTCGTTTTGCTCATTTTTGATGGGATATATCTCTCTGGCACTTTAAAGACCATCTAATAGATGCTTCTTCATTTTTTTACAATTAGTACCTGGGTGGGAACAGGAAGAGGCAGAAGACCTTTGGCAAGAATCAAACTGATTATAAGTTTCATAAATAACATACACATTATTAAGACCCTTTGTGTAATTAACTCAACATCAGATTTTCTCTGAGTTTGCTTGTTGGTATGACATAAGCCAGGGACAGCTAGATGACACAGTAGATAGAGAACCAGCTCTGGAGTTGGGAAGACTTATCTTCCTAGTTCAATTCTGTTCTGACATTTATTAGCCAAGTGGTCCTAGGCAAGTCACTTAACCCCGATTGCCTCAGCTCCTCATCTGTAAAATGAACTGGAAAAAGTAACAGTAAACCACTACAGTATCTTTGCCAAGAAAACTCTAAATAGTGTCATGAAGAGACAAAACATGAAGACACAGCTGAAAAAAAAAAACCAACTCAATAACAATGGCATTAGCATGATGGACATGTTGAACATTTAAACTTCCATTCTTCACAAAGTGAAGGAAATATATTTTTGATAAAGTTTGTCATGAGTAAGTCTGTTCTAGTTCATCAAATATTCTGATTAATAGAGGATTACATCTGTCATCAATACCTGAGTCAAAGAATTAGAAATGTAATTAAATATATGTAACACAAATTAAAATGTTCCCATGTGTTCATTCACACCATTCCACTGGCCTGACTCAGTGAAGTTCAATTCCACCAAGCACTCAAAACTCATCTTCAAAGTTTTCTCCAATTATTCTAGGCTATCGATGTCTATCTCTGTGCCCTTCAGTATGTATGGGACTCTTTCAGTTCCATCAGAGGCATCAAGAGCAAATGGAGAAAATCCTACCAGTAAGGATGGCTGTATACAGAATAGTCTACATAATTTCTAGTGCTCTCCCCTCATTTATAAACTGGCCCATTTAACTTCTTGATAAACCACCTGGATTGTTGAAGGGTTAGTTTAGAAAGCAAAAAATGTAAATTAAGAATTCCTGGCAATCATCATTCTTTTCCTTTGTCACAGAAATACCTACACACAAAAAATAAAATAAATTAAAAAACAACTAAACTAAATATGAGACAACTGGATGGTTCAGTGGATAGAGGTCCAGGCCTGGAGATAGGAGGTCCTGGATTCAAATGGGGCCTCAGACATTTACCAGCTATGTGACCCTGGGCAAGTCACTTAATCCCAATTGCCTGGCCATTTCCACTCTTCTGCCTTAGAATTGGTGCTTACTATCAGTTCTCAGACAGAAGGTAAGAGGTTAAAAACACACACACACACATACACACAAAAACACAAAAAAACCAAAACTAAATTAGAAAGAAAAGGCTATGTAGTGGCGTTTTTTCAACAAGAACTGAAATGCTGTTATGAGCACACACAATTGCTGGGTTAAAGTATTTTCCAGGGACTCATTATCCTGGTGTCTCTTGTTAGTTATTGATATACAATAGCTTTTAGTTCTGTGGGAACTTCACAAGTAGAGAACTTTTAGCACAATATAGGCTTTCATCTCCACTGACAGTTTGTTGGACACTTTGAGACAAAGGACAAGTTACTCCCACCATCCAGCAAAGAGAAAAGTTGTTCCCTTAGGCTGTAGTCTCAAAATCAATTTGCTATCTGTGTGTGTCTCATCTTACTAATTAGAACATTAAACGTAAAATTGCTTCATTTTATTCCGTAGAAGTGACCACATTAAACTGTTGTAGAAGTTCTAAAACTTGCCATTTAGTTTCATGTATCCTTTTGACTTCTGATTTTTAAAAAGCAGGAAACCAGTAGATTGCAGAAAACATCATCATCATCATAATATAGTGCTTTAAGGTTTATGAAATACTTTCCTCTCAACAACCTTGAAAGATAGGGCAGTACAAGTATCATCATTCCCATTTCATGAAGGAGGAAATTGTAGCTAAGAAAGGGGACTACTTGCCCAAGGTCACATTGATTATGACTTTGAGAACCACTGAGTGCTGGGCTCACCCTGCTTCCCCCCTACTTACCCACCCAGGGGAGAGAGGAAGCACCACCATTGGACTGCTGGGAAGGTGGGGTGGGTGATGTAGTTAGGTTTGGGGAGAGGGAGAGGCAAGGTCTCAAGCACTCTACTCTGTTCCTCTCTAGTTATATGAGCTATGATCCCCTCAAACCTAGCTCCTCTCCAAAGTGGAAATTGGGGGGGGCTTGAAAATTTCAAGGTATACCCTTTTTAGCCACTATTCATGGAACCAGAAGCCATTTCAAATACAACACTTTGTTGAAAGAGAGAAAAAGGTGGCCAGAAAAGAAGCAAAAAAAGCCCCAGCTTACAGGAAAACCCCTTATTTATAGGAAAATATAATCCTTAGGTTAAATGACATCATTCTGACACATTCACCCCATCACAGTCCAGCCTTCCTGAAGCAGGTATCCTACAAATTAACCTTTTTTTAGCAAATGATTAAAGGTTGAAATCACAGTGGATCCTGGGCTGATTAGGAGATCTACCTCCAGAGAAGCCACTATTTTCCCTCAGGCAAGGGACTCCTTTGAATGCAAATTGAACAGACTAAAGGGGAGAAGGGTTGCCTATAAAAGAAATTGGGGAAGAGGTTAAAGAAAAGGAAAAGGCTATTAGCTTAGCCTCTGAGAGGTTCATAAAACTTGTTCCTAAATCACTAGACTACAGTTTTGAACATTTTAAAAGTACAAACTCCAAAGACACATCCCCAAATCCCCCCAAAACCTTGAATCTTAAGACACTGGTTACTTCTGATAGTAAAGACATAAGTTGTTTTCTGTCTCACTCAGGACAAAGATAATTAAGAGGCCACTGTATTCTGAATGGAGTGGGGCAATCTGATCCTCCAAGGGATAAGGCCTAGAAGAGACCTGCTTACTAACTCCTCCTGGGGAGAAGGGGAGGGGAGCAGCCTAGCTGAGCCTTCCTTCAGCTTTCTGGGGTGCTGGGTCCTTGGTATGTGTGCCCATAGAGAGGTCTAGGCATGCCAACTCTGGCACATGTGCCATAAGTTCACCATCACAGCACTAAGCATAGTATACATTTATTTAAAGCAAGTCATACCCCATTAAACTCATTTCCTTTTTGTGATAGAGTTGCCAGATAAGGAGAATATTGTAGATATTATTAGGTATGTGTTAGAGCCAGTTAGCAACCAGCTTAGAAGAGCCAGTTTTTAAAATTTCAGAACATATACATCTCAGAAATCAATAAATGCTACAAATGAAGACTTGATGATTGTCTAGACTTAAGAATGTGAGAAAAATACAATAATGAAGATTAAAATTAAAAGTTTATATATTACATATTATTATATTTATTTTATATATTTATACATACTATATATATTTTATATTATTTATATACTATATTTATTAATTTATATTATTTATATCGTATATCATATTGTACATTTACATAATTATATATTATTATGTAAATTATGAGGAATAGCTGGTGGCTCAGTGAATAGAGATATATACCTGGAGGCAGGAGATTCTGAGTTCAAATCTGGTCTCAGATACTTCCAAGCTGAGGAACTTTGGGCAAGTCACAACAATTAATAATAACCACAAGCCACAACAGCCTAGCTCTTATCTCTCTTCTGCCTTAGAACTGAAACTTGGTATGGATTCTAAGGTTGAAGGAAGGGGTTATAAAAAAGAATAAAGTATATTGTGATTGTTAAATATTTACCAGTATACCACTGAATATAATCCTTATAAATTTCAATAAAGCATTTGACAAAATCTCTCATGATGTGCTCATGAACAAAATAGATAATGATGAACTAGATAATGCAACAATTACTCAAAGATTTAATTAATGCATTCCTGACATCTTAGATGGTGATTTCTCTAGATCTCTAGACACCAGACTTACAGGCTCTGCTCTATTAAAACATTTAATCAGAGATAAGATGAAAGCATGGAAGGCATTTCTATGAGTTTTTCAAATGATGTAACTGGAAGAGATAACTAATATTTTAGGTGAAAGAATCAGGAAAAAATTAAGAATGACTTCAAGAGATAGGACTAATCATTCAAAATCAATGAAATGACACTTTAAAAAATAATTTTTAAACTCTTATATTCCATTTTAGAGTCAATGCTATGTATCAGTTCTAAAGCAAAGGGTGGTAAGGGCAAGGCAATGGGAGTTATGGGACTTGTCCAGGGTCACATAGCTAGGAAATGTCTGAGGCCAGATTTGAACCTAGGAACCTCTGTCTCCAGGTTTAGATCTCTATCTACTAAGGCACCTTTCTGCCCTCTAAAAAATTAAACTTTGTTGACCACCTTTTGTTTTTCATCATCTACTTTTCTCAATGCTCAAAGAGCTCCAATCCTTATAACAAAAAATAAAGGAGGGGAAATGCAGTTCAGTAAAACTAAGCAATGAATGAAAAAAGTTCAGTGTTATCTGCAGTGTCCAAAACCTATAGTCCTTATAATCTGTATAGCATTTATTTTCAATTGTTTTGTTTTTGTTATTTTTTCCATTACATAATTGTAAAATTCTATATGTTTTTTTCTGGTTCTGCTTAGCTTGTTTTGCATTGTTTATATATGTTTTGTCATGAAATATATATTTCATTTCTTAAAGCACAGAAATATTCCATTATACCATTGTATCACAGTTTCTTTAGCCATTTTTCCCCAAACAATGGGCATCTACATTGCTTGGAGTTCTTTGTTGCTCCAAAAAGTCCTGCCATAAAATATTTTGATCTATGTGGGGCCTGTCTTTCATTGTTAACTTCCTTGGGGTGTATTCCTTGCAATAAATGCTCTGGGTCAGAGGGAAGGGACATTTAAGTCATTTTCTTTATATAATAAGCAATTGCTTCCAAGTCAAGTGAACAAACATTCATTAAGCAGCTATTATGAGCCAAGTACAATGCTAAGATCTGAAAAACAAAAACCACCAAAAAACAGCAACAAAACTCAGTTCCTATTCTCAAGGATCTCATAAGTCTAATTGAGAAATAACCTGCAAACAATTGTGTCCAAATAAGATATATATAGTATGCATTCAAGATAATCACAGAAGAAAGTCAATAGTGTTAAGGGATATCAAGAAAGGCTTCTTGTAGAATATGGAGAGACCTCAAAAGTCAGAGAAGTCAGGAAATGGAGATTTGGATGAAGAGAATTTCAAGCATGGAGGGGCAGCCATCAAAAAAGTATGGAGTGGGGCAGCTAAGTGATTCAGTGAATAGACAGCCAAGCCTGGAGAAGGGAGGTTGTGGGTTCAAATTTGGCCTCAGACACTGCATATCTCTTGTTACTCTTCTGTCTCAGTATACTTGGTGTCGATTCCAAGGCAGAAGGTAAGAGCTTTTTTAAATGAGTGGAATTTAGAGATGAACAGTCTTGCTCAAGAAACAGCAAAGTGGCCAGTGTCACTAAATCAGTGAACAAAGAGGGAAGGAATTAAGAAGACTAAAAATTGGAAGGAGCCAGGTTATGAGGTATTTTTAAAGCCGAAAATGGAGATTTTTCTTGAAAGGGGGCAGAGTGGGAGAGGTGGTATGAGGTCAGGACTGTGCTCTGGGAATATCGATTTGACAGCTGAACAGAGAGGATAGACTGAAGTGACAAGAGACATGAATCAGGAAAACCACCTGTAAGCCTATACAACACAATGGTGGCAGTATCAAAGGGAGAAGTGGAGAGATAAAAGAGATATTTCCAAGGTAGAAACAATAGGACTTGGTAACTGATTAGGTGGGTATTAGAGGTGAAAGAGAGAGAGAGGAGTCAAGGTTTGGAGCCTGAGTGACTTTCCAGGGGGGTTGGATCATATTTAAACCAACAGTACAGCAGTGAAACTCTCCAACACTGACTCTTCCTGTCATTGCATCTTTGCAAATATGCCATTTGAATTTTTGTATTTCAGTTGTGGCCAACTTTTCATGACTCCATTTGGGGTTTTCTTAGCAGAAATTCTGGAGTGATTTACCATTTCCTTCTCTAGCTCATTTTACAGATAAGGAAACTAAGGCAGAGTTAAGCAACTTGCCCAGGATTATGCAGCCAGTAAATGTCCAAGGCTAGATTTGAACTCAGTTCTCGTTGACTTCAGACCAAGCATTCTATCTACTTTTTTGATTTGCTCCTATTAGTGATTGGTAGCATTTTTTAATATGATTGTTAGTAGTGTGATATTCTTTTAAGAGCTACTTCCATGTCCTTTGACTAATTATCATTTAGTTGCCAAGATATCTTGGATATCAGATCTTTATCAGAGATATTTGATTTAATTATTTTTCCCATCTGACCACTTCCATCTAGATGAATTTATTTTGTTTGTGAAAGTATTTTTCAGTTTCTTATATGTCTATACTCATCTAGCTTCAATTATTGTTTTACTTTGTAAAAGGCTTTTTCTGACTATTGATATAATCATGTGATTTTGGACAGTTTTATTTTTAATATGATTAATGATGTAACATACTTTCCTATTGTTATACGATTACAAGCTCCATCTTTTTTCAGTCTCCCAATGCTCAGGATATTTTATTCCAGTCTCCCATTTTGATTCTGCATATATCTTTACGTTTTAGAATTGTTTCTTGTGCTTAACAGAATGTAAGATTTTGTTTTATTTTCCTTTGTGCCACTTTCTTTTCTTTTATTGGATTATTTAATATATTTGCATATAAAGCTTGAAAATTAGGCTTTCCCTTTCCTCCATTGACTTCTTTTGTTTTATTTTTAGATTTTTTCAAAGTCCTTCCCCTTTTAAATTTATATTTTATCTTTGCCGTTAGTTTTGTTTAAATTGCTTTGATGTAATTTTATTCTTACAGGTTCAATGAATTGAACGTTTAACAGAAATAAATATATAAAGTTCTACAATTAGAATCAAATAATCAACTGTACAACTATATGATTCAGATATCTGACTTAAGAACACTCTTGGGGGAGGAGGGAAGAACTCAAACCAAGAAAGTTCAATGGAAGGCAATGATATGCTGTAGCTATTTCAAAAAGCTTATGCCAGCGTGGCCTGCATTCCTAGCAGTATAGTCTCAAATCAAGGGAGTTAATAGTACCATTTACTGATGACATGACTCCAGTTAGCACACATCTGAAATACTCTTTTTCAGGTCTGGAAGTCACATTTTTAGAGTGACATAGACAAACAAGAGTATGTTGTGAGACAGCCCACTAAGATGATGTGGAGTCTGGAAATCCTGTTGCATGAAGAGTTAATCCAGGAACCTAAAGGAGAGGACACTGAAGGGCCACATGATTCTGTCTTCAGATATATAAAGGATAGTCGAGCACGAGAGGGAATAGACTCTTTTTTTTCCTCCCAGAGAATAGAATTAAGACAAATGCCTGGAATTAAAGAGATGTAGGTTTCAACTCACTATATATGAAGAATTTTTCAAGTTACCATTTATTTTCATTTTTATATATAACATTATATATAATATGTAACATGATAATATGATACATATGATAAATCTGCTTATCCAAGAGAAACAAATTCTGACATTACCTGTATCCCAAAACCCCAAAATCTATATCTCATTCTTTCCCCCCTCCTTCCCACAGTAAAACAATAATGGATTAGAGGATGGATATCTGTCAGTGATATTGTAGACAACATCTCTGTATTAGAGGTGGGAGGTTTCAGGATAGGGCTAAGTAACTTTAAGGTTGCTTCCAATTCTATAGTTCCTTTTGTAAACCAAAAAACTATTCTTTTGTGTATACTCACACTTTCATGTCAGCTTTGTTTAAAGCATACCATACTTTACTTCTAAACAAACATAGAAAAGAAGAGACCCCAGAGATGAAAAGAGATGGCAAGGTGTCAAAGACCAATCTTATGTAGTGCTTGATTGTACAAAGAGCTCACACTGGTGACCTGTACCCTTCTTGGTTACTGAGAGAGTTTGAATGGAAGCCATGACAGCCCACATAAAGACCATCTACATATGGGAATTCTGGCTTGGTTCCTCATCTCAGACAACTCCAGCCCCTATACCCAGCATCACTAGTGAAGAATTGTCCAGATGCTGTTCTCGCTCATATCACCTGAGGGACTATATAGAGCCCTTCTGAGAGTTTTTTTCATTCTTAAGAAAAAACAAAATTGTACAAAACATGAAATTCAGTGGGATTCTGCATGATCTGAATTCTGATTAAAATTATATCAAGCTGTTCCCATCCTGCAATCAGTAGAAGAATTGGCCTTTTATTTAGGGTAAGAGAATGATTCAAATATAACTTTGCAAAGTCATAGATTGTACGAATTAACTGTTGGCAAAAGTCACAAAGGAGTCTATTCCACTAGTTTACTTCTGAGGTTCAGATGGTTCTTTTAGCTTCCAACCAGGCCACCAAGAATTTATTTCCATTCACATCACTGATTGGCCATGAAGTTCTACAACATTTACTTGGGATGCTAAGATCACTTCCACCAGTTCAAGTCAGGAATCATAGTCCCTCAAGGGGAAAGATGGAAGAGCAATGCTGAATTTATTATCAGTAATTTCAATAAATAGTTATTGGGCTAAATAAATTATTCCACAGGGTCTCTCATTTTTTGTGTACCCTTTATTTTTTTTAACCCTTACCTTCCACCTTAGAATCAATACTGCATATTGGTTCCAAGGCAGAAGTGGTAAGGGCTAGGCAGTGGGGGTCAAGTGACTTGTCCAGAGTCACAAAGCTAGGAGTGTCTGAGGCTAGATTTGAACCTAGGACCTCCTTCCTCAGTTTTGGGTCTCAATCCACTAAGCCACCCAGCTGCTCCTTCCTGTACCCTTTAAACTCAGGCAAAATACAGAAAGAGAAGGGAGAAGGAACCCAGAATATCCACAGAATGCACAAAAAAAATAAAATTTCTGTCACCATTCTAATTAGTCTCTGAAGAATTTGGGGAAAATATTAGGTCTGTATCATATATCCAACAACACTTTCCCATAACCTTGAAATGTTTAATCTTGTAGCACCCTTAATTACATTATATTGCATTCTCTCAATCTATGAACTTTACCCTAAAGGTGTTAGTATGTAATGCATTAGCAGTCAACAATTAAAATTATTGAAAAGCATGAATGAAAGCTAAGTAGATGATGTTGGGTGGCTTTTTCATTGGATTTCAGATATCTGAAAGGCAAATGTACCATTGTTGGTTACACAGCAGACTAATTCATTTCTGGGCTTTGGGAATTGTTTATTTAACTTTCTCATTTATTTAACTATTGTAAGATGATAAAACTCCTTGAAAACACAATGGCATATGCTCATCTGGGTCACTAAAGTATTAATATTCATTAATATTTGTTAAAAACTCACACCACCATCAGAGTGTTAAATCAATCTAAGTTATTGGCAAGACAAAAGTAATTTATTTCCAAGTTATTTGGAAGAATATCAATGCATTTGTGTTTCTCCTATATGTATCTTTAGGCTGTGGGAAAGAGCCAGGGATCCTATTGCCATATATTATATTTTGATAGCAAGCCAGATGTGCTAATTACTTCCACATGTGTATTTGTTAAAGGTTTTCAAATTACACCTGCTCAGGCTTACAGATGTCTGGAATGGTAACCAATGTTTCTTAACATCCCCCTTCTAACTCATCTTCCTTTAAAAAAAACCACCATACTTTGTATATTTATACATATGTGTGTATGTGTACATATGTACATATATACAAATGTATTTGTGTATATATGTGTGTATAATAGACATTGTTAGGAAACACTAAAAAGAAATGCTTAAATTCTTTCATTGTATTTTAAGTAGATTAACTGCCTGTTTGTTCACTTCTCATGTTAATAGTGGAATAGTGGTGTTATGGTTCTGAGCTAATTAGAAATGTCATCCTAATTCATCATGTCAGAGAACATAAGGTTTACATTAAAATACTTTGATTGATAAACTACCTATGGGTTGATCATTTTGAAAAATTGCTTTTGAGGACCTTGTTTAACTTAAAGATTGCAAGAAGAACCTTAAAACATCTCAAGACTAATTATTTACACTGATGAATAATACAATGTTTGGGGCACTAGGTAGTAGGATGTTTTATCAAAATAAAACCAACACGGGCAAATTCTTATCAAAATCATTTTGAAGATCGATAGGACTGTTTAACCAATATCTACTGTGATTTCAAAAAACATATATTAAAAGCCCACATGGCAGGAAGAAAGGGAGATGTTTAGATTATTCATTTTGGTACAGTGATGGGTTGAGACCAGGAAATGTTTTTCTTGGCAGTAAAATGAACTGGAAACACCTCAACTAATGACTTCAAGAAAAACGAGGTTGCTGTAATTTATTCATGTATCTTTCTTTGGCTTCAATTCACAGGAACTTTGCTATAACATATTCTATAAGTCTGTGAATCTGTTTGGTATCCAGGTGTGTTTTATTTTAAGGAAGCTCCCTACAGAGAACTATAAATTAAGGGAATGATTACTCACTTTACAAAAGGATTCCCCATAGTGGGCCACTCCTTCACATATTTAAAATACTATTTAATTGAAAAAATTTTAATTTAAATAAAAAATTTTAAGAATATATTTTCCAAGGGCAGCTAGGTTGCTCAGTGGGTAGTGAGCCACCCTGGGCAAGTCACTTAACCCCACATTGCCTAGCCCTTACCACTCTTCTGCCTTTGAACTAATATCTAGTATTGATTCTAAGATGGAAGGTAAGGGTTAAAAAGAATCTACTTTCAGCATAATTAGATATATCTATATAGCAGAAGTCAATACTAAACAAGTCCATCTTTAATCCTCTTCAGAGGGATTTCATTCGCTTGCTACTAGGCAGTCCAATGTGTATGCACATGAGTAGCTGTACACACAGAAAAAGGAGTATACACAGACACACACACCTCCATCATTTCATTTGTACCAGATTTGTCCCAAAAGTTAATCTCCTACAATACATTGTATTCTTCTTCATACAAAGCAATCTGATTGTGAGATCTGTCACCACAATAATCTGGATTAATTCACCATATCTGGCTGGCTAAACCAATGCCATCTCTTTCACAGTTCCTAAGTTTCTCTTATGAAACAGTGACCTTTCTCCAAAATATTCTTCAGACACTCACCTACACAAAACTGTCAAAAGTTCATTGAAACATCAGGGTCATTATAAAGTATAAGATTTAAGACATTTAGGAGGATTCTCCTTGGTTTACTTAGACTTGGACCTTTTATGTTTTCTATTACTGTCTAACTAGACTCTTGTTCCCATGGACCCTGCCTAAGCTCCACTTAGGATGCTCAGAGTAGAAGACTTGGCTTCTGGATAGATGTGAGGGGTGCGAACCTTTTTAATTATGACCAGTTGACCTAAGGGGATGGAGACTTCAGATTGATCTAATCTGCTTTTCAAATAGCCCATAATAAGTGGTCTCTCAGCCTGTACTAACTTGATTTGAACATAGTATTGAGATCCCCAAAGGAACTTTGAGATCATCTTGTCCTACTCTCTCACTTTATAGATGAGGAAACAGGCTTAAAGATAGAAAGAATCTTCTGCAGGCTTACACAGAGACCAACTAGCAGGACTATGACTTAACTCCAAAGCTAGTACTCTTTCTACTAGGATCTGTTGCTTTGAGCTCGATTGGGAATTTTGCTCATGGGTTCTTGTATTGCTGGGGAGTGCTTTCATGTTTTCCAGGTTCTGTGCTAAGTACTGGGGATATAAGTAGCAAAATTATTAGCCCTATCATCAGCAGCAAGTTAATTAATTTCTTTTATCCTCAGTTTCCTCATCTGTAAAATGGGAGTAATGCCTATAGTATTACATGTGATATATAATATATAAATATACATAATGTAATATATTATGAGGAAAATCCTTTATAAATTATAAATAAATAAAAATGGGATTCCTAGATAGATAATGCTTGTATATATGTATGTATAAATGTTGTATATAGATATATATGTATATATGCATTGTAAATATACAAATGTATATGTGTATATATATAAAGTATACATATACACAGAGGCTATCCCCTGTAAAAAATAGACTCGAATACAGGACTACAATCCCCACAATTCCTTGCTCCACTTCCCCAAAATGCCTTGTAATCTCACCTGGGCTGAGATCGAGAAGGTATTTAAGCTGATTCAAAGGCTTTTGAGGGCTCTCTTGGCACTTGAACTTCCGTTTTGGGGCAGGCGTGGCTTTTTTTCATAATGTAGGTGAGGTTGTGTCTAGGCCACTCTATGGCCTGGACACATCTTTCTTATCCTGTATTTTCTTTAATCCTTAATCTTCAATAAACCTCTAAAAAATATAATACTCCTTGCAGAGAGAAATTAATCAGCTCCTGCCTCAGTCTCCCCCTCTCCCCTTCAGTCTCCCTGTCTCCCCTAAATTTTAATCTTTACACCCCAAAACTTTTTATTTTTAAAGCCCTTACCATATATCTTGGAATTCATATTATGTATTGGTTCTAAAACAGAAGAATATTAAAGGCTGGGAAATGAGGCTTACGTGACTTGCTCAGGATTAGCCAGCTAAGGAAAAGATTTGAATCCAGCACTTCCCATCTCCAGGCCTGGCTCTCTATCCTATTGAGCGACCTAACTATTCCTCCCCCAAATTTTAGTGCCATTTTAAGTATTAATAATTATTACTGGGGTCAGGTAGGTGACTCAGTGGTTGGAGAGCCAACCCTGGATTCAAATCTGGGCTCAGATATTTCCTACCCATATGACCCTGAACAAATGACTTAACCCACATTGCCTTATACACTTCTGCCTTGGAGCCAATACACATCAATTTTAGGCTTGAAGGTAAAGGATTTTTTTACATAGTTATTACCTATGTTAAGTGCACAATATTTATATACATATATATAATATGTAGCATAGATGTAATTAACAGAAATGCATGTGTAATTTTCTATTTATACATATAATTACATATTAGGTGGCACAGTAGGTAGAATGCCAAGCCTGGAGTCAGAAAGATTCATCTTTGTGAGTTCAAATCCAGTCCTAGACACTACTTACTAACTGTGTAACCCTGGGCAAGTCCTTTTGCCTTGTGAGCTCAAAAGAAAAAGAAATGGCAAATCACACCAGCGTCTCTGCCAGGAAAACCCCATATGGGGTCACAAAGAGTCAGACAAAGCTGAACAACAACAATTGCATATTATGTGTAATTCTTATTGCCTATAATTATGGATAAATATGTATATATAGAGAGACAGACAGACAGACAGAGACAGAGACAGACAATTGCATATACTATCTGTATCTCTCAGACCTGTGATTCCATTGGTAGCCAGAGATCTCTTGCCAGATCAGAGCAGTAGCATCTCTGCAAGTGACAGTCTTTGAGAGCTGCTTGGGGCACTAAGAGATTAAGTGACTTGCTCAGCATGACACAACCAAAAAAGCTACAGCTGATGAGGTTGACAGTAGTTGGAGAAAAGTTTCCCTCAAAAAAGAAATGGCATCTAGCTCCTGTTTCCCAAACACCCTCAGACAATTTTGTCTCTGCCATATTGGGGGGGGGGGGAAGGTTGTGAAATGGTAATGTAGTTTGATACCTACCAGGAAGAAAAGGAGAGACTTTGGGAAATACTGTTGCAAAAATGGCAACGTTTGCTTGCAAAACTAAAGCATAAGACAAGTCTGTGTGTTGTTGTTGGCTCCTACACTTTGCTGAACCAGCCTTATGTAAACAATCCAGAGGGCCAATAATGTCTGTTTAATGTTTGGGAAAAGGCACTGCATTGGTCATAGTGGGAGTTGGACTGTTTCAGTAGCAAGAGATCAGTTTACTTTTCCCACTCCATATGAAACCTTGTGTCAGGGTTACTCATGACATCAAGGACTTGGGACATGGTTGCGTATCATATAGTTGGTAACATTTCACTTGGCTCAAGCCCCTGTCTTGAAAGCTGAGGAAATATTTCCCCTGGACATCCTAGTAGGCGCTGACTCCAACTTGCATCTATATTGACTAGAACATATCAAAAAAGTTAGATGAGAAGTTAAAATAGAGTTAAGAGCACTGTGTTCTCTCTGAGAGAATGCTAGTATCCTTAAGGCCCATGAGATTCTATACTGAGTACTCACCAGTTTTACTTACAGTTCCATTAAGAGTGATCCTCTATGAAGTGCCCTCAAGAAGTCAGCTAAAGGGGGCAACTTGGTGACTCAGTGGATTGAGAGCCAAGCAAAGAAACAAGAAGTCCTGGGCTCAAATCAGGCCTCAGACACTTCCTTGCTGTGTGACCCTGGACAAATCACTTAACCCCAAATGCCTAACCCTTGCCACTCTTCTGCTTTGGAACCAATACTTAATATTAATCCTAAAATGGCTTGGGGTAAGAGTTTAAAAAAAAAGAAGAAAAGAAAATAAATTGTGCTATAACAGTCAATTAGTGCTTATCTTGCTCTTCTGGTCCACTATATTTACAAGATTATTTTCTGATATCTTCATTGTATCAAGTCCCCAGCTAGATCAATTATTAGACTGCAATTGATGTATCATAGTTCTGTGGAAAGAGGCTGAGATTTAAAGTCAGAAATCCTTTGATTAAGCCCTAGCTCTACTCCTTACACATGTAACTTTCGGTAAGTCACTTAACCTCTTGGTACCTCAGTTTCCTCTTCTGTAAAATGAAAAGTTGAATCAGAATCTATCCAAACCCCATTCCAACTCTAAACTCCTATGATCTGTCATTCCATCCTCATCTCACAGCTGTACGTTTTTTCTCCTTCCAAAATGCAATGAACATACTAGAAATTGTCTCATTTGTATTTATGATGCAATGCATTCTTCCTAAGATGAAGAAACTGAAATTGTTTTCCAAAGTCAAGTTTGGAGAAATACCTAAATATTTTCATAATGTCAACAGGCCAGATTTTCTCTGTAGCCCCTACCCAGGGGATCTGTCCTGTGCATGGAGCTCCTGGTGAACTTGAGAGAGCTCTTTAGAAAGGAGTGGGAATCTAGTCGTAAGCACAAAGCATCTTTCCAGGCTCTATCAGAAGCCAAAAGTCAAGACCTTGAGATATGCCTTGTGATTTTTTTTTTCTTTACAAATTCACATTGAGCTTAAAAGTAGAGGGCAAGCAGAGGGAACCATGAAGAAATGATGAAGAAACTGTCTGATAGTAACCCCTTAAAACAGTTTTCAGTAGTTTTTAAAATGTTTTTGTGTGTGAAAATTCACAGAGTACTGGTTTCAAATATTTTCATCCCTTGACATTTTAGTATGTATTCAGGATTTATTTCTCATCAGTTTTTTAAAAAGGATTTGAGATAGCTTATAAGATTAAATGCATTACAAAATAGATCAAGTTAGGGATAAAGGCAGAACAGAGCACACTAGGGAAGAGGAAAGATATATGTTACCAGGCAACCAAAAAAGAAAGCTAATTACTATAGCTTATGCTCTCCCCAAGTCACCAATGACCTCCTTATTGCCAGTTCCAGCTATGTTTTTTTTCTGTTCTTGATCTTTCTGCAGTATATGATACTCTATACCATCTCTCTCTCTCTCTCTCTCTCTCTCTCTCTCTCTCTCTCTCTCTCTCTCTCCCTTGCTCTTACTCTCTCTCTCTTACCCTCTCTCTCTCCCCCTCTCTCTTACCCTCTCTCTCTCTCCCTCTCTCCCCTCTCTCTCTGGGGCTGGGAAACACAATTGAAATTATCTTCAAGAAGTTTAAATTCTAAATTAAAAATGCAAATAAATATATGTATATATTATATATAATAGAAATATATGTGTGTATATATATATATCTTTTATCTTCCATATGTATATGGAAGATACAAGATTGATAAGATAATATCCATGAGAGTTCTAACAACTAAGGAGATCAGAGTGGTCCTCCATTAGGAGAAAGCACTTGAGCTAAGCCTTTAAGGAAGCTCAAGATTCTAGAGTGAGGAATGAATTCTCAGGCATTTCAGGCATGTGGGGCATTCTCTGCAAAAGCTTGGAGGCAGACTATGAATACTTTGTGGTTTTCCTCCTCTTCTCTGACTATTTCTTCTCTGTCTCTTTTGCTGGGTCCTTATCCTTCTCCCCCTTAAATGTAGATATAATCCAAAGCTCTGCCCTAGGATCTCCTCTCATCTCTCTCCACCCTTTCTTTCTTTGTCATATCACCCATTTCTGTAATTTCAATGAATATCTCTATGCATGTGTCTCCCAAATTTTTACTATTTATATATCTCCAACCTGTGCCCAGGATACCTATCTCATATTTTCAACTACTTGTTGATATTAACTCCTGAACGTACCTCCAGCTTCTCAGACTCAACTTATTTAAAACTGAACAGATCATCTAAGCCTCCTCAATAAAATCTATCCCTCCCCTCAATTTCTCTAATTCCATTAATTGTATCATTGCAAACCAAAACCTCCAAGCTTACAACTTGGAAGCCATCTTTACTTCTTGTCCTTCACTCACCCTACAACCCAGTCAGTTGCTAACCCTAAGGGTACCAAATCCAAAGATGCTGGACTGATGTTACTAGTCCCAAGTCTTCAAAATAGTTACTTAAGATCAGAAGGACTTTTAAAAGCCCCAAACCACTGTTTTTTTCTCAGCCAGGGTATGATTATTCACTATTTTGTACAAATAAAGGAAATAGTGAGTCATAAGGAGGAGAAGAGAATTTTTTTTTAGCAATTCCATGGACTCTGTATTGGAGAGAAGAGAGATAGAAACTGGGAATCCAATTAGAAGGCTGTTGCAATAGTCCACATGAAAGATGAGAAGGAACTAACATTATGTTAGCATGAATGAGAAGAAGAGGATGAATGTTAGAGACTTATGGAGGCAGCTTACTAATAGAAATGTTTTCATTAATGATTTCCTGAAATTGTGTCCAGGTTTTTCTTTTTTAAATCATGATTTTAAGGGAGTCCAATGATTCTTAAATTACCTCTCCTTGACCTGCTTTCTAGGCAAATTCTTTTCTATTTGATTCTGCTTCAGTCAGAGGACCCAAGTTCAAGGTTTGCCTCTGCCACATTTGACCCATCTGACACTGAGCAAATCATTTAACTTCTTGAGACTTCAATTTCCTCATGTATAAAATTAAGGGCTTAGACCAGGTTGCCTCTGAAGTCTCTTCAAACTCTGTATCTATGATCCTGTATAAGTGAGAACAGATTCCCCATGTTCTTTAGATTGAGTCTTTCTTATACTAGACATTTAAAACAAGTAGACATAACTGAATTCTCTATCAGGGGCATATAGAATGCATTGCTTGTTCAAGTGAGAACTGATTTCTTTAGAGAACAGATGTGAGAGACAAGTTACTTTTCTATAGTGGTGACAAAGAACTGGAAATTGAGGAGTTGTCCTTTAGTTGAGGAATGGCTAAACAAATTGTACTATATAGTTGTGATTGATGGAATACTATTGTGCTATAAGAAAAGACAAGTGGGTTAATTTTAAAAAACATAAAAAGGCCTATATGATATTATGAAGAGCAAAATGAGCAGAATAAGAGAATATTATATACAGCAATATAAATATTGTTTAAAGAATCACTTGTGGAAGTCCACCTCTAGAAAAAGAATTTATAAATAGAAACAAGCAAGACATAATTTTATATATATATATATTGTTTGTCAAATGATGTCTTCTCTAGTTTAGAGAGAGGACAGAGGAAGGGGAGATACCTGGGAACTTTAATACAACAAATAAATGAATGTATATATGTATTTTTTTTAAAGAAGAAGAAAGGTGAGGACATTAGCCTCTGTGGGTAAAAATACAGAAGAGTACTTTAGCATGAGGGCAGGTCCCAGGTATTTCTGTAGATCGAGCCAAATATATCTCCAAAAAGAAATGTTATTCTTCTTAAATACTTGTACAAGTTTTTGACTAAGACCTCAGAGCAGGGGTTCTTTACTTTTTTAGTGTCATGGACACCTTTGACCATCTGGTGAAGTCTATGAACTTCTCAAAATAATATTTTCAGATGCATAAAGTAAAATACATAGGATTACAGAGGAAACTGGTTGTGCTAAATCAAAAAGATTTTAAGAAACAAGTTTCCCAGTTTCTAGTTTAAGAACCTCTACTCTAGAATTTTGTAGCAAAAAGAAAACAAATTAGTCTGAAAAATATTTAGATAAAGTGTTAGCAATTGACTTAATCATAAAGGAAACTTAGTGAGGCTCATGAAGATTGTTTTATTTTAAGGAGAACTGAAGCTACCAGGATAAAATAGCTGCAAAATACTTTCTCAAGTAGCTTGGCTGACTTACACTGTTAGATAGCTTTATTTTAGATTATAAGCCACTGAGTCAGTATGCATGTTTGGGTACGCCTGTATTTCAGGCACTGCCCTAAGCACTATACAAAGTATATACTATATATACAAAATAAAAAATGAAGCAATTGAATGATTAACTGGAGGATTCTATGTGAACTGGAAAAACTTCCAGGAATTGATGCAGAGGGAAAGGAGCAGAACCAGGAGAACATTGTACACAGAGACTGATACATTCTCACAATCAAATGTAACAGACTTTTCTACTAGTAGCAATGCAGTGATCCAGCATAATTCTGAGGGACGCAGGAGAAAGAATGCTATCCACAGGCAGAGAAAGAACTGTGGGAGCAGAAATGCAGAAGAAAAACACAGGATCGATCACATGGTTTGATGGGGATATTATTGGGGATGTTGACTCTATTACAAATATTAATAATATGTAAATAGGTTTTGAACAACAAATAACCCAGTGGAATTGTTCATTGGTTCCAGGAGGAGTGAAGGAGGAGGGGAAGGAAAGAACATGAATCATGTAACCATGGAAAAATATTCTAAATAAATAAATTTACAAAAGCAAAAAAAAAAATGAAGCAATCCTTGCCTCAAGAAACATCTATTCTAGCAGAAGAAATAACTTGTATTGGTACACAGCTATATAGAGAGAATATAGAGAAATAAATATGAGATGGGCTATTAAATGGCCTAATGGATAGTGTGCCAGGAGTTCAAATCTGGTCTCTGATACTCACTAGCTGTGTGATCCTGAGAAAGTCATTTAATCCTCTTTGCCAGTTTCTTCATCTGTAAAATGAGCTAGAGAAAGAAATGGCAAACCATTCTAGTATTTTGCCAAGAACAATTCAAATGAGTTCACAATGCAATATTGGGAGGGAATTCACTTGGATATGGGATTAACATGAGGAGTCTAATGTAGAAGGTAGTGTTTGAGATGTCTCTTACTCTAAGAGTCATAGTCAGAGGGAGGGAGTCAGCTTTGGTGGTTGAGGAGGGGAACACCCAGTGCAAAAACATAGAGATGGAACATCAGGTAGGAAGAATTACAAGAAAAGTAGTTTGTATTGAACCAAAAGTAAAGGAAGAAGGATAATGTATGTAAAACGTAGCTGTAAAGGTAGACTGGATTGTGTGGACCTTTAAATGTCAAATAGAAGAGTTTATATTATATCCTAGAGGCGATACATAAGAAATCACTGGATCTTATGGAGGGGGAAGTGAGAAAATAAGAACTATATTTTAGGAAAATCACTTTGACTCTGACTATGTAGACTCTACATTGTAGAGAATGGATTCAAGTGGAGAGAGACTTGAGATGTAGACCCAGTTCAGAGTTCAGACTTGAAATGAGGAAGATCTGGATGAGGGTAGTGGCTTTGAGATGTTATGTGGGAAAGATATTGTGGTGGTAGAAATGACAAAATTTGGCATCTAAATGTCGGAGAGTATCTGCCAAACATAACAACTTTAGGTGTGGTGTAATTGAAGCACAGCTGCTGCTGCTTGATAGTAACCACCAGACAAGTCTAGCTACTGCTCAAGACAGCTCTCTTTCCAAGACAGAGACAATAAATCCAATTTCTCAATATAAAACAATTTATCATTTTAAGCAAGAAACATTTACTACCACCCTACATATATCAGATTGGCTAATGAGGAAAATGAGAAATGTTGGAAGGAATGTGGGGAAATTGAGACGCTAATGCACTATCAGTGGAGTTGTAATCTGATCCACCCATTCTGGAGAGCAATTTGGAACTATAAACTGTGCATACCCTTTGGCCCAGAAATACCACTTCTAGGTCTGTATCCCAAAGAGATCCTTTTAAAAAATGAAAAGTACTTATTTGAACAAAAATGTTTGTAGCCACTTTTTTTTTTTTTGTGGTAGCAAAGAATTAGAAATTGAGGAGATACCCATCAGTTGGGGAATGGATGAACAAAATGTAGCTATGATTATAATGGAATACTATTGTGTTATAAGAAATCATAGGCTGCTTTTAGGAAAAAAACGGAAAGTCTTATATGAACTGATACAAAGTGAAGTAAGCAAAACCAGGAGAACATTGTACACAGTAATCTCATGGATGATTAACTATGAATGATTTAGCTATTCCCAGCAGTACAATGATCCAAGACAATTGTGAAGGACTTATGATTAAAAATGCTACCCACTTCCAGAGAAAGAACTGCTAGAGTCTGAATGCAAATCAAAGAATACTTATTTTTTCTTATTTTTCTCAAGGTTTTTTTTTCATCTATATGATCATATGGTCAATATGGCTGATATGGAAATATGTTTTGCATGAGTACACATATATAATCTATAATGAATTGCTTGCCTTCCTAAGGAAGAGGAGAGGAAGAGAATTTAGAAATCAAATATTTTATTTAATTTTACCAATTGCTTATAATAACAAATTTCCACATTAAGTTTTCTGAAGTTATAGGATCCATATTGTCTCCCTCCCTTCTTACTTCCCTTCTCCCAGAGCTGGCAAGCAATTCAGTCTGGGTTGTACATGTATTAGCATGTAAAACACATTTCATATTGATTTTTGGAAGTGGATAATCTTATAAAACTTATAAAACTAAACCCCCCAAACAAATACTCAAATAAACAAGTGAAAAATCATATGCTTTCATCTGCATTCCTACTCCAATACTTCTTTCTCTGGAGGTGGATAGCATTCTTAAGTGCCTCAGAATCATTGTATTGCTGATAGTAGCTAAGTCTATCATATTTGATCATTCCACAATATTGCTGTTACTATGTACAATGTTTTCCCATTGGAATACAAATGTTTTTTTTTTTACATCTATGTCAAAAATTGTTTTGTGTGTAATAGGGAAAAATAAAATATTTGATAAAAAAGGAGACACTCCTTCAAAATAAAAAAGAAAAGAAACATTTACAAAGAAAAAGCAAAAATGGCCCCTGCCCTCAAGGAACTGACATTCTACTAGAGAAAAAAAATGTATACATACTAAGTATATGTTGACCTTTCTGTTTGCTGGAGCAAAAATATATGAGAAAAGTTAACCTAATAGCTACATTAGGCAATTTATATATACATTTTGGATTGATTGACACCACCTCACACTGGAGCCAGCGCTTCTGTCATGAGGCTTTTCCTGGTCATTCTACTTTGAGGAATCGCGGTATAACATAGGCTCTTCATGTCTCAGATCTTTATCCAAGTTGTACTGTTTGGTCTATAAACAATTCCTGTCTGCTGAATTAGAGGTTCGTGACATATCAGGAACCACAAGTAATCTAAACTCTTTTTTTAACTGTTAAAGAGCTTAAAGTATAACAGAACTCAGAAGCTCTTGAAATCTTCCCATTCCTCATGGAAGATATGGCTTTGAAAGACCCAGACCCCCAGTTTGTTGGGGAGGTGAGCCCCTGTCAGATAAGGATCAGTTGAAGAAACTGTGGATATTTAGCTTGGAAAAGAGAAGTCTTAGGTGGAGATTTCATAATTATCTTCAAGTATTTGAAGCTCTGTCATCTGGAAAAGAGATAAGACTTGTTCTGCTTGACATCGAAAGATAAAACCAGAAGCAATGGGCAGAAGTTGCAAAAAGGCAAATGATGTCTTCAAGCAGAGGCTGGAGTGCCCCCTTGTTGAGACTGTCATGAGAGGCATTCTTTTTAAGTTATGCTTTGGATTAGATGATCCCTGAGTTTCCTTCCAACTCTCAAATTCTGTGATTCTTGAGAAGAAAGAGAGCATTCGTTTTGAAAGAATGTACAATAAGCTTATTTGGTTTCTAATCTTTCACCTCTATAGACAGAGCAGAAACCACTTTGCATCCATCATAAGAAAATCAGGGCTGTATACTTAAAGTAAATATTGGGCAAGGATTTTATTAAGAGGCAGTATGTTGGGGCAGCTCAGTGGATTGAGAGTCAGTTGTACAGATGGGAGGTCCTAGGTTCAAATCAGGCCTCAGAAACTTCCTTGCTGTGTGACCTTGGGTAAGCCACTTAATTGCCATTGCCTACCCTTGCTGCTCTTCTGCCTTGGAACCAATACCTAGTGTTGATTCTAAAAAGGGAAGTAAGGATTGTGTTTGTTTGTTTTTTAAGAGGCAATTTGTTGATGAATTGATAACAAAACGTAGAGAGCAGAACCAGGAAAACATTTTATACAATGCAACATTGTAAAAATGAAAACATTTGAAAAACTTAAGAACTCTGATCAATACAGTAGCCATAATGATTCCAGAAGAACAATGATGAAAATCATAACTCCTTTCTTAACAGAGAAGTGAGAGATTCAAGATACAGAATGAAACATACATTTTGGTACATTCAATGCATGATTTTGTTTTGCACTCTCCATCTTTGTTTCAATCATTTCCCTTTTTTTTCATTCTCAATGGTGGAAAGTAGGAGAGAGAAAAGAAATGATTATTAATTAAATGAAAAAATTTTAGCAGAAGGAAGCAATTTGGTACAGGAGAAAGTAATCTGGATTTAGTCACAGGGACCTGAGTTCAAATCTTGACTTTGCCACTTACTATTCGTGGGACATTGGGCAAATCCTTTAACTTCTGTTTCTTCATGTCTTCATTCTGAACAACAAAAGTTTGAACTATATAACTTTGAAGGCCCCTGGCAGCTCTAAATGCATAATCTAGTGATTTTGGTCCAAATGCTCCATGCAGATCTAAACAATTAGTAGCAGATCTTCTACAAGGGCTGTTTTCAATTTTAAGTCATTGATCGATCAGATATTTTGTAGTGGATTGAATTACGGACTCCAAGAAAAAGCATCCCCTCAGATTTACAAGATATGGAGAAATTATTGAAGGTATCACAGGACTGTGTAGCTGATTAGAATATTTGGTCCAAGTATCAATGGTATTTTGTGTCTGGAATTCATTTTGCAATAGCCATGTCATTGTTTTACTCTGCCTCCAAGTCTGTGCTCATTACTGTCTCTGAGGCTCAAAGATACTGTTTAGCTTTTACTATAATTAAGTACAATCTCTTAGCACAGTGCCTGGGACATAGCTAGGTATTTGTTGTGTTTGTTGATTGACTTGACTGGTAATCCAACAAATATTTGTTAAATTTTTACTCCATGCAAAATACTGTGCTGGGTACAAGGCATATAGGGAAAGGGACAAAATGGTCCTTGCCATCAACATGTAATACAAGGGGGATATAATATGTATAAAGTTAAGGAATGAGGGGGGTGAGAGAGAGAGAAATTGGGAAACTGCTCTTAGATCCTGAGAATAAAAGGGGGTGTCACCTAGACGAACCTTGAAGGAAGATCAAATTCTGAAGGTAAGAATGTAGACCACTCATGGGGGCACAACCTATGCAACTCTACGGAAGAGAAAGAAGGCAATAAGCTTTACTGGTTTTGGTTTATTTAATTTTTTTATTATTTAAGTTATTCATAAAAGTATTCTAACTAATAATTCTTTGGGCAGTTTTGTAAATCACTTGATTTCCATTTGGAATGTATGTTGTCTTGAACAGGGCAAAGGACTGACTTTTTCTCTTTTTGTTTGGGGATTTTCTCTTTATCTTGTGAGAATTTTTTTATATACTGAATTATTTTTATATCAGGGTCCTGGATTATTAAGGACATATTAGGGAGAATTCCTGAGCCAGGTCTCCCTGTCTCCATTCAGTCTATAGATTTTTTGCATTCTCTTTGTCCTAAGGAATGTGGTCCTTTCACAGACAGAGGCTGACAGGAAAAGTTCTGTAATACCACATTCCTCCAGAATCCTCACCTGTCAGTTTGAGGAAGGGCTGAGGGTCTGAAGCACAACCTCATAATTACCAATTAATGATATCTTGGGATATTCAAGGGAGGGGCTAAAAAACGAGCTCCTACCTGGTCCAGGTTTTTCCATTTGTCTTATGATGATCTTGAGAGTCATTTGACCACAATTAGGATGACATGACCAGTCAATTAATAAGTTATTTTAAAATTAAGAATATCAGTCTCTCCAGATAATTTTAATTGCTCCAAGTCTATCCAACCAAGAAGCATATCACACTTTGTTTTCCCAGGAAAGGTAAAGTATCTAGAATGGTTAGGGCCTATTACTAAGGGCTTCTCTCAAAAGTGTGAGTTGAGTCTTTTCAGATTCCAGTGACATGAGGAGCTAAATGTAGCTTGAAAGCACAAAGCAAAATTGATGCAAAATTGAGAATAAAGAGGAAACTATCACCTAGGAGAGGTGGAGTGAGGAATTTTGCATTGAATATCAGATAAAAGTCTGTTATCCAGGATATATTGGGAACTAAAACAGACATTCAGCAAAGTAGATAAGTGGATAAATAATACTAATAGATCTCAAAGGAAGAATTGCAAGCTTTCAATAATCATATAAAAGAATGCTACAAATCACTACTAATAAGAAATACGAACATTAAAACAACTGAGATTTTAATTCACATTCAGAAAAATGGTGAAAACAACAAAAGGTGGGAATAGTCATTGTTGAAGGTCTAAGGAGATCAGGTGTATTATTGGCAAAGCTGTGAATTGATCCAACCATCCATGGAAACAATTTGGAATTATGTAAGAAAAGTGACCAAAATTTGCATACCCTTTAGAAGGAATGGATTACTGAGTAGAAGAGGATGTAGTATATCCATGCATAGCTAGAATGTAAAAACACATGGAACCAATTAAAATATCAAATTTTAAAAAATTGGTGCTACTTTAATTTCACCTTAACCTTCTTCTTTCCCTGATTGCACCATTCCAACTGTAAGTCTGGTCAGAATAAGGGTGAGTTTATTCAGGGATTGAGGGTCCAAATGAATTTAAAGGGACATTGTTATTTTCAGCTCTAGGATCTTTCTCCCTAGAATGTTCATCCTCTAGAGTGGGGATAATAAGTGAATGGTTGATTATTAAATAGTCAGCAACATTGACTATGGGAAATTCCCTTTAGAATGATATCAAACACTTCCATTTAATATTACAAGATTGTGGCAATAAATGAGTTGGGCCAGATATTTTCCTCTTTCATTCAAAAGTTTATTCACACAGAAATAGAGAAACAAAAACATAGTGACAGAAATAGAGAGGACAAAGGCAAATATATGGAAAGATAGAAGAAACAGGCAGAAAGAATTAAAGAGGAGGAAACAGAGAAAGAGAGACCCTGTAGGGAAATTTTCCAAATCCAGAATTCCTGTAAATGAAATCTTGGCAGAACCATTGTCAAACTTAGTATTCAGGACTCCCAGAATTGTTTTGTCATTTGACAGACACATAAGGAATGTGGTTTTCAGAAAACCATAAAATTGGTTCCAGATAGCTGAGTGATTGGCATACAAATGGTAGAGAAGCATCAAAAGGCAGGAAACTAGTCTTATCAGCCAGTTGAATTTGCTCTTGTTTTATGGTCCAGGTAATCCAGAAGCTGACATTGATGGTGACTGAAATTGAGTGACCATGCCACTCTTGCCTCTGGCAAAGTTATTTTGCTGGATGGCTGAATGAATGGGGAAAAGGGGTTGGAAACTCTGGGATACAGTTATGAGAATCCATTTCCCATAGCTAGATCTTTTATGAATAGATAATGTCAAAACTAAACAGAAAAATCAGTTGATCAAGATCTTTTTATTTATTTTCTGATCCTGTTGCATGTTAGGGGAATAGTTTAGTCATTATGAAATATGATTGAGGACATGTTCAAGGTCAAGAAAAGATACATCCCATTTGCCTTTGGGGACTTAGGGTTACATTTGTGATTTCACAGTTATGCATATTTTTAACACCATTGGAACTGGTCCAGCTTGAATTCAACTTAGCCAAAAGGCAGCATCCCTTGCTCAGTTCCTAATAGTCAGAGTATTTATATATTTTTAACAAATTAATCTATTCCATCTGAGGAGGAGATAGACTCCAAAAGAAATGAGCCAGAGGTTCAGATTGATTATTGTAATCTATGGCTAGTGAGAGGGAAATCATCTGTAAAATGAGTGGGCTGGATTGGATGTTATCCAGTTCAGCAAACATCACTAATACTCAGCTCTGGGTGAGATATAAAACTTGGCTAAAACAGGATCCCTGCTCTCAGGGAGCTTACAGGCTGATAAGAATATAACATAGATATACACATGACTTTACTACACAATATTATATGTTAAATGTATAAGACATGGGCACAATATTATGTGAGTCCCTGTGGGCAAGGTCATTACCAGTTGGGGATCAGACTTTCATGAATTTGAGGTGAGGAATTTTACAGGGAAGAAGAGACAACATTTAAGATTTCAGTCAACAGACATTTATGAAGTTCTTACTACATGTCAGGAAATGTGTAGAAAAGGGGAAAAATACAAGGGGGGAAAAGGCAGATCTTGACCTCATGGAGCTTACAATCTAATAGAAGACAACACACAAACAGAAGCCAAAAGGAGGCTTGAATGCTAGACCAATGAATCTGAATTTTATTTAAGCTGTAATAAAGAACCATTGAAAGAATTTTGACCAAAGGAATGACATGACAGAGGATCAACTGAGGAAAAAAGTCTAGGTTGGATTGGAGTGGGGAAAAGAAGGTAAGTTAGGATTGTAGATAAAGATTTTGGAATAATTTATCTAAAGGAAAGAGTTGAAGATCTGGGAGTTAATCAGATTGCCAAAGGAGAAAGTATACAAATAAAAGATAAGAGGTCTGAGGGCAGAACATTGTGGAGTATCTTCTTTATGAGTTAGAACAAAGAGAAGAAACCAGTAGAAGAGAAAGAAAAGAAAAAAGTCAGAGAAGTAGGAGAGTTTGAAAGTTTCTTTTGTTTTTAAATCACATTAACTTCTGAATATACCTCCCTCACCCCACTTTGCCCAAAATCCTTTCTAGGAAATATTTTTAAGCAATATATTATTCAGAATGTGTAGAAAAATTCACAACTCCATCAATCATATATTGATGCGACTGTATTACTCCTTCTGGCAAGATAATTTTTTAAAGACATCATTCTGGAGCAATGATGATGAACCCATGGCACAGATGCCAAAGATAGCACACAGAGCTCTCTCTGTGGACATATGCCAACCCCCCAAGTTTTCCCAGAGTTCATTAGGTACTAAAAAGGCAGAGGAACTCAGGTAGAGCTGCTCCCCTCTTCCTCTCCACCATTGTCTTTTTTTCACATCACCCACCCTTCTGCCCAGCAGCCCAATGGGAGTGCATAGGAGGTAAGGTGGGCAGCTCACGGGAGGCAGAGATGGAGGGGAGCAAAGTACTTGGGCCACTCCCCTCCTGCTCTTCACCTGTACTAAGGACATTCCTCTCTTCACCCACCCCTCTGCCCAGCAGCTAAATGCAAACACTTTCTCCCTCCACTGTGTGAGGTAAGGGGGAGCTGGGCATGCCCAACACTTCATAGGAAGGAGGGACACAGCATTTGGTCAGGGGGTGGGCCTGGTACTCTGTCTCTAAAAGGTTTGCTATCACTATTCTAGAGTAATTGCATAAGGGATTATCTTTGTGCTTCCTTCTTATACCTGTAATTTGCCTGATTAGAGATGTGATTTTTAAAATAGATACCATAACTTCTTAATTCTCAGATAACTTCATAGTGTAACTGATTAGTCCTGGATATGAGGAAACTTCTAAAAGCTGTCATTGAGCTAACACTGAAAATGGACATAGTTTGTTTTTGTTTTGTTTTAGCAATAAATTTTACCTTGAAAATCTGCTAGATTATGGGGAGGGTTTTTTTTATTAATATAATTTATTTCAAAGTATCACAACCTCTCCCTCCCCCCATCATAAATGGCATCATCCAGTAAACATATGTGTGTGTGTGTGTGTATATATATATATATATATATATTATGTCTTTCATGTTTCCATGTTTCACTTCATTCTCTGGAAGTGAACATTCACAAGTTATTCTTCCAATATTAAATCCATAACTGTATATAATGTTCTCTTGGTTCTACTTCTTTCATTCTTCATTATATGATTTAGTTCTTCCCAAATTTTTTTTAAATGAATCTGCTCATTTGTTTCTTATGGTGTCGATCTTATTCCATAACAATCATATACCACAATTTGTTCAACCATTCCCTAACTGATATCCTTCCCTTCAATTTCCAGGGTTTTTTTTTTTTTGTCACCACAAAGAGAACCTCTATAAATATTTTGGAACATATAGGCTTTTCCCCTTTTTCCATGATCTTAGGAAACAGACCCAGCAGTGGTATTTTTGGATCTAAGGGCATACACAGTTTTATAGCTATCTAGGAATAATTCTAAATTGCCCTACAAAATGGTTGGATCAGTTGACAGTTCCACCAGCAGTGTATTAGTGTCCTCATTTTTCCTCATCAATTCTGGGTTTTTTGAAATGGGGCTGTCAGTCTTCCTTAGAGAATTGTTCTTTAGGTCAAATGAGTAATTTGGACCTGGTAGATTCTCTATATGGGGGATGCTATAGATTTGAATGGAAGTGAAGGGAAGAAGAGATATATAACCTCCTTTATTTGAAGTATTTCCTTTATTTTATCAAATAGGAAAAATCTCATATAGTAAAAGTTTTACTGAAAGCCAACTGATGAAACAGGCTGAGAAATAGTAAAAGATGTTGATATTACTAGAGCTAAGTCAGGTAACTTGTGGTGGTTTTTTTCAAGAAAAAATGGTGATTTTCTTGATATACAAGGAGAATGGTATTCTTTTCAACTCCAATCTGAGTATTAAGCTAAAGGCTAGAAACCAATGGAATATATATTTTCTCGTTAAAATTAAATTTCTCACCCCATTCCTTCTCATCTTGTGTATCTCTTATCCATGTTTTCCTAAAAATTCTAAATCCTATTTAAGGTAGCTACTCCAGTTGCTGGAGATCTATTAACATTGTCTGGGGAGAAGGGGCAGCTAGGTGGCTCAGTGGATTGAGAGCCAGGCCTAGAGATGGGAAGTCCTGGGTTCAAATTTGACCTCCGACACTTCCTAGTTGTAAGACCCTGGGCAAGTCACTTAAACTCCATTGCTTAGGCTTTATCACATTTATGTCCTGGAACCAAAAACAGTATTGATTCTAAGACAAAAAGATGATAAGGGCTTTAAAAAATTGTATGGAACACTATGGATCATACAAATTGTCCACCAATTATTGACTGGCCTGTCTCATTTTCTGGTCCTATGTCTCCTAGTAATAGTTCTTTTTTTATTGTATTTAATTTAGAATATTTTTCCATAGTTACAAGATTCATGTTCTTTCTCTCCCCTCCCCCCTAACCCCTTCCATAGCTCATGTGTAATTCTACTGGGTTTTACATGTGCCATTGATCAAGGCCTATTTCCATATTATTGATATTTGCATTAGGGTGATCATTTAGAGTCTACATCCCTGATCTTATCCCTATTGAACCATGTGATCAAGCAGCTGTTTTTCTCCTGTGTTTCTACTCCCACAGTTCTTCCTCTGAATGTGGATAGCATTCTTTCTCCTAAATCCATTGCTATCCTAGTAATATCTCTTAAACCCTCTATCCTTTGCAGTTATTCATTGGTGACTTACTGTAGCCTACTTGTAATTTACTGGACTTGTCTTCACTGCCCATTGGGTGACCCTCAATTTTTACTCTTCAAAGATTATAGTATTCTATGACTAATGGTCATACAACATCATAAAAAGAATATTGATTTTAAAATGTTAGTCTTAAGCTTCTGTAAATCTGGGATTAATAAAATGCATTGGGCAATTTCCCTAAATCCACCGTGCCCATTTTCTTCCTTCAGTTCAACTCTGGTTCTAGATCATTGTCCATCTGTAATATGCTCTGTAGACATACTCTGTGTACTAGTTATCCAGTTATAGAAAGCCTTCATCCCTTGGACTTTTCTTTGGCATGGGGTTGGGGGAGGGTAGTTAAGCTAAATTCTTTAGAGTGATTATGGATTACGTTTAGGAGGCTCTGAAATATCTTAGGACTTAGGGCACCATTGGCGAAATATTGGCATGTGTGCAGAGCCAGCACTCCAGGCAGGAGCTATTCCTGATCCCCATCTTCCCAACACCCAAGGACATTTTTGCATGCTGCACCCCTCTGTCCAGCTGTCCAAAGCAAGCGCGTCTTTCCTCTGCTCTTTGGGATAATTCAGGGGGCTCACAGACTGCTTGAAGTTGCAATCTGGGCACACAAACTTGAAAACCTTTGTCAATGCTGACTTGGGGCATCACCCAAATGTCACCCAAAATTATCTACATGTGGAGAATCTCACCATCTAAAGCAAAAAAAAAAACCTTTTCATTTTTGTGACAACTTCCATGACGATGGCAAATAATCTTGTGAGGACATATTATTCCATACTTGCTTGATATTAATAAAAGAATTGAAATCATCTCTTATTGATTCAAGAAATATTTGATGACTTTGACATAGGCCTTAGAGATATTTTTTGGGTGCTTTAAGGCAGTGTTTTGAACTTTTCTGTAATCTATAAACAATAACCACAATTATGTTGTCATGGTCTACTGTGGAAATTTGTAAAATCATCAAGAAAGCCCTTGATAAATATATATAGAGAGAAATATATGTATGTATTGTGTTTAAATTATTCTAACAAAGATTTTGTGGTGATAGGAAAGAAGACACTTGGGTTAGTATTAGTGATATCCTCTTGATTGCCTTTCTCAGTAATAATGTCTATTGTCTTTTTCCCCAAGTATTTATCATTCTCTGCTCTTCCATACATCTTAGAAAGTGATTCTTCAACACTCGGAATTATATAACCTCCAGTACTCACCTTCCCTTATGGGCTTATTTATTCTACAAGCACTTATTAAGCATATAAGCACGACACTAGGGCCTGTGAATAAAAAGCAAAAATAAAAGTCTCTGCCCTCAAAGAGTTTATATTCTCGTGACAGGAAGTAACATGTACACAAAATATGTAATTTCAGAATGGGGAGCACAAATAATTGGGGAGATCAAAATAGACATCGAGTAAAAAGTGGTGCTTGGACTGAACCTTGAAGGAAAGTATGCATTCTGAGATGACCAATAATTCTCAAAGGAAGAATGAAAAGTTCTTATCAATTAAGTAAAAGATTTCTCCAAATCTTAAATAGGAGAAATGTACATTAAAACATTTTAGGTTTTATCTCAAGTAGAAAATTGGCAAAGATGACAAAAGACTAAAATAGACAATGTTGAAAGCTCTGCAAAAAGACAAGTGAATAGAGCTATGAACTGATCCAACTGCCCCTCAAAAAAATTTGCAATTGTATGGAAATAGGTTTTGAGTGATAATACATGTAAAACCCAATGGAATTGCTTGTCAACTACAGGAGAGAAGAGGGGAGAGGGAAGAGAGACAACATGAATCATGTAACCTTGGAAAACTTATGTGTAGATTTGTTACTGGAATAAAATTGTAAAAATAATCAACTGTAAAAAAAATTAAAATAATCTAGAAATTAAAAAGAAATTTTAAAGTTGTGACTAAACTGTTCAGACCTTTGGTTTGGAAATCTCATCATATAATCTAAGGAAACTAAAGATTGAAAGGTCTTATAGCACGATATCATAGCAATACTTTCTTTAATAGCCCATAACTTAGCCCATCAATTAGAGAATGGCTCAACAAATTGTAGTGTACGGTACAAATATAATAGAAGATTATTGGGGCCTGGCATTGTGGATAGAGAGCTGGCCTCTGAATCTGAAAGACACAAGTTTAAATACACCTTCTGACATCATGTTGCAGAACCCCTTAGTGCACCCAAGTAACCCTTTCAGACTAAGAGAAGGTGAGCATCTGCTTTTGTAGAGGAAATCCCTCATCAGGAGCTGCCTACACTGATGAAATCACAGCTCTGGTCCAAAAGACAACAACAGTAACAATGAAGATGAGGAATTCAGACAACAGGGAAAGACTTTTATAAACTGATTAAAAGTTAAATGAGCAGAATGAGAAAAATAAAATACATTGCAATTACAACAATGTAACCCAAAGAGAGAATTCTAAAATGAGGCTAAATGCTATACAGTAGTAATAATCAGTCTTGGTCCTGGAATCAATTAGTAAACATTTACTAAGCACCTACTATGATCCAGAGCAGCTAAATGGTACAGTGTATAGAGTGCTGGATTTGGAGTCAGGAAGACCTGAGTTCAAATCCAGTCTCAGACACTTACTAGCTATGTGACTCTAGGCAAGTCACTTAACTCTATCTGCCTTAATTCCTTCATCTGTCAAATGAGCTGGAGAAGGAAATAGCAAACTACTTCAATCCCTTTGCCAAGAAAACCTCAAATAGAGTCACACAGAGTCAGATATGAATGAACAGTGATGACTGATAACATGGGATCACCAGCAAACCTGATGTTGATTTCTCTTTGTGCTATCTTCATTTCCTCCATCTTGTTTTCTTTTCCAGAAGCACCCAGGGACACCGACACTATAGGGTATTGTTTCTGGGCTTCACTGCTTCTTATCTTTGTGGGGATGTGTCCTAATCCTCTGGGAAGCTGGAGGAAAACCCCTCTGAGTTCTGATTGGCAGATGTTTCTCTCCCTTGGCAAGAGCTGGCTAAGCACCCTCTACCCCTTTGCTGTGAATTGGGGAAGAGTGTCTACATTGATAAACTAAGCTGAAATTTAGGAATGGCCTCCGCCCAAATCCACCTATGAATTTTTTCCTCCTGGATTTGTTTTTCTTGAAGATAACATCCCACAGCAGCGTTTGTAGTGAGGTCTAATGAGGACCAATGTTTGCATAGCAAGGCAAAGCTTTTGCTCAAGCTGTCTAAACTTCATTAAAGATAATTTATGTTGTAGCTAATCTTTGAAACTGTATAAAATATGAAGCCAAAGTTTATTTTTCCATAGTTTGGAATAATACATTGTTTATTTTAAATAGTTCCTTGCAATGGATGGATGTTAAACATGCAAAATAATGATCTATTATGATGAACCATGAGTCGGTCCTGGTGGGGATGGGTTTGAATCACTGATTTGCACCCCTTGATCATTGCACTGGAGTCAGTTTATGCAATTAAGGGGAAACAAAGGGGAATTTAATTTTTTTGCTGCACAGTCATTTAAATTAAAGCCCATATGGTCAGTTCTTGAGTCCAGAGCTTCTTCTCTTGACAGAATTCCATAGCTTTTTGAAAACAGATCAAATCACTTCATTTTAATTTAATTTCATAAGAAAGGCCAATGGCAGGCTATTTCTGGCTTCATGGCGTTAACAATCCCAAGCTTTCAGATGTTCAAAAGGGTCATGAGGTTCCTGACTTTAGGGGTATCCTTCATGGAGAAGGAGCTGGAAAGATTGTATCCATTCCTATTGACTTTAGAATGCTATCAGACATCTCCGAGGCCCATACCTTAGTTATGGTATTCAAAATAGAAAGACAAATAGAACCATATGTTTAAATGTGATTCTTGAGTAGAGTATCAGAAACATCTGTTCCTCCCCCATCCTGTCTTTCTTTCTTATGAAGCCAAAGAGTCAGTTTCAGATCATTTAAAAGTCCTGTTCTTTTCCCCACAATCCTTCTTATATGACACCCTGAGTACAGCAGTAAGCAATGACCATAAACTTAAAATGAACAAGTTATTAAGTCCATATTCATTCTTCTTGTTATATGTTTAGACTATTGGGAACCAATCAGAGAACTTCATGTTGGTAAAATTAAAAAGTAGATCCTAGTGGTGGGTTGGTGGTAGAGTTGTGAGGAGATGAAAGGGCAGACCCATGATTTCATCAGTGTAAGAAACTCTTGGGATGGAAATTCTAGAATCTTTCACTAACATAAAAAAATTTTAAACCACAAAGAAGGGATCTTTTATCATAGAACAAATTAAAATTTGGTCTTTGATGTCAATAACTGAGTTCTAATGGCAAATGTAAACTACTCATCAGAAAGTTGGATACTGCCACATCCTCAAGAAAACATCTTGCAGAGCATTTGGAGAGGAACAATACAGTTTCTCCCTCAAGGCCTAACAAAATATGCTGAATAAAGATCCAGAACAATCCTCCTGGAGAGAAAAGCAACTATCAATTTGAACCCTTTAAGAGTTTGGGATCTGACTTGTGCTTATCTTTCTCAAAATGTAATAACAGCCCAAGGGCCAACTGTTTCATTAAGGAACCCAAATTTTATCTTTTTTGATAGTGAGGTTTTCATATCCCTAAGCCTGAATGGGGACACTTACTTAAAGGTAGGATAATAAAAACTACTGAAAAGTTATAATATCCCTTTGGTTTCCAGTTTCTATCTTTCAAAATTTTGATTTGAGGTATAACCTGGTTTTCTCTCATCTAGTATAAATGGCTCCTAACTTACAAGCAGCTTTGTCTATTGATCAAATCTATCAAACTAAACTCAAGAAGCATTTTCTCACTAACACCATGTTGTAAGTGATGATTAGGCTCATGGGCTAGCCCACTCCACTAGATTTGTTCTATAATGCAGTCGAAATATTATATGTTTGTAATTTTTTTTAAATAGCAGAGGATTCGTTGAAGGAACTCCAAGGACATCCATCTTGGAGAAGAGATAACTTAAGGGAGGAGGAAATGGGAATCATGGAAGCTGCCTTCTAATACTTAAAGGATTGTTATGTGGGAAAGGGATTATAAGTAATCTACCTTGTGTCATAAGGCTGAACTAAAAGAAATGACTGTAGGTGGCAAAGAAGATTTTGTCTTGATAAAAGGAAAGATTCGAACTAGTTAGCGTTGTCCAAAAATGGAATGAACTGTTTCAAGGAGTGATGAGTTCCTCCTCCTTGGACATCTTTAAGCATAGACTTGGTGACCATTTTATTGGACTTTTAGAAGGAACTCTTAGTCATTTCCAGGTTGAATTTCTAAAGTCTCTTCCAATGCCCTATATGATAGATCTCTGTTGACTATTCAATAGGAATAGAAAGGAGTATACATATTTTTCATTTTGCATGGCACCTTTACAAAAACAAAAATAAACTCAAACAAATGAAGTAAACCAGAAATATTAAATATATTCTTTATCAACTATACCACATTAAATGTTGTATTCAATTAAGAAAAAATTTCTCTTACAACCCTGAAATTCTGTGATTTCATATTTAACCACATCAAAACATATTTTAAACAGATGTACTGCTCAATATCCTCAGCTTAACTATTCATCCCTCTCCTGGCCCATGTAGTTAGAAGGATTCCAGAGTTCATTTTGGGTTATGCCTATTGATTACTCACCAAAGAAGCCACTAAGTCTCTGGAGAAGGAAAGGGGATATATTGGAGTAGCTCTAGCCCCTAAAGGCAAAGAGAACATAGATGAATAAATGGTCTGAGGGGTAACCAGAGAAGGGGTCATTGCACCAGTGTACAAGGCACTGAGTGGAAGGTAAGGGAATAAATTTTAGAAGGCTAAAAGAGATGATAGAGAACTAGAAAAAAAATGCTGAGAAGTAAGAAGGGGAGTAAATTAATGAGGAGGAGAGAAAAAAGGTAGTAGTCGTGTTAGGTTTGAAGAGGCAAGGGTCCAGTGAGTGTATAAAGAATAAAAAGAGAAAATCAGAAGGAAAAGGAAGAGAACTTCTTTAGTCAGAACACTAGAAAAATAAATACAGGGCAAAGGCCACCATTTTATTTAAATTTCCAGAATCATTAACTGGAAGATTGCTTCAAACAAATTTAAAAACTTGTATAGTTCAGGTACTACTCAATAATTTATGTTTGGGGGCCACAGTAATATAGTTCCAAAAACACTGAGCCAGGAAATAAAAGATTTCATTTCTAGTCTCATTTATAGTATTAAGTAAACTGTGTAAATAATTTTCTTTCCCTGAGCTTCAGCTACTTCACCTATAAAATGAGTGGACAGGAGATGCTTTCTGGAGTCCTTTCTAATCCTAAAGTTCCAAGTGTGTAAAGTTCAATAAATATTTCTCTAATGCAGGGATTGGTGAGAATTCCAGCCAATATACTCAATTCAAAGGTTTGGAAGAGATTATTTTTACAGTCCAAATAAGGAGAGAGTAATCCTAGTTTTGAGAGGATAATGGAATTTTGTATTTAGAGGTGAAATACCTTAGAATGCATCCAGTCCAACATGCATAGTGTGGAAGAGAGAAATTATAAAAATGAATTAAAAGACTGGATTTTGCAAAGTTATCTCATGAAAAAAAATGAGATAGAACTCTGCTGCCATTGGAGGATGGGAATGGAACATTCCAGCTAAGAAAAGGAGGAGCAGTTGGAGACCGCTGATTCTTTTCTCTTTTTGACTTGAAGATAGAAGGAGCAAAATCCTCATTGAGCCTACTTAGCTACACTCTACTAAATCCCTTGTTGAGCAGGAAAAGATCCAGACCATTCATCTGTGTTACAGTGGTGGGATGGAGACTCTTTCCCTTTGGGGAAGGCAGTAGCCTATTCTTGTGAAGACTCATTCAAAAACTATATCTCTTATAGATCCCTCCAGGTTGTTCATGATCACAACTACTTGATTACATGGGTCGAGTGAGATATGATTGGGGATATAGACCCTAAATGAACATCCTACTACAAATATCAACAGCATGGAAATAGGTTCTGATCAAGGACACATGTAATACCCAGTAGAATTGCACGTTGGCTACAGGAAGGGTGGTGGGAGGGAAGGGAGGAATAGAATATGATTTTTGTAACCAAGGAATAATGTTTGAAATTGACCAAATTAAAAAATATATGGCCATACCTGCCTGGAGAAGGTTACATAATAAATAGCATTCAGATGCATAATATTAAGTTAAAAGGTATTCAAAATTTATAAAATCAAAGAATATAAATTTAAGTGCTCAAAATTTCAAATGATGCTTTTTATTGTTCATAACATTTATATTTATGAAGTTATTGAAGCTTAAAATTGCACTAGGAGTTTTGGGGGAAAATTATATCTCCGAGACAAGATATACCATCATCTTGAATTTACAATAAGATAGTCTAGGACTTAGTCCCCTTTGTACCTCAAACGGCTGAAGACATCTATAGGAGGGGGATAGGTCAGGGATTTCCTGTTTCCTCTTTCCTCATTTATACCTTAACCCTTTATCCAATAAATATTTATTTTTAGTTTACCAAAGATTCAGACATTTTAAATGTATTAGAAAGAGGATTACAAATACATCAACTAAAGAAGAAAGAGACTGAAGGGAATTTTTCTCTTACCCTTCAGCTCTAGTCAGATATGACTCCATTGTTTAAAACAGCTCTGCTTGGGGGGGAGGAAGAATTGGAGTTACTCTTTATCTGTTTCCTCTCTCTCAAATACCTGTCAAAACTTTGGTTCCTTTGATTCCCAACTAGTACAAGAGTTTAAAGATAAGGAAACTGAGGTTTCAATTAGATTAAATGAAGTTCTCAAGGTCTAGTGTCATGTCAATATTCACATACCTTTTACTCTTTGACCTACCAGAACAATAATTATTTCTTCATTTACTACAAAGACTTTGTGAGAGATAAGTCCTTTTTAGTGTTAAGGGAATTTTTTAACCTCTCCCTCTGTCTCTTTAAGAGGCAAGAGAGCAGAAAGATTTCTAAGTGAAGGAGAGCTGACAGGAGTCTGTGTGCCAGAGCTGAAGATTCCCTTACCAGGCAGATGAGGGGAGATTATATAAGGACGGAATCAGTTGGCAGTTGAAGGCTTTTTGCCTTTGGATCTCAAGAGATCCCTCCTAAGATAAAGTCTGATAAAAAGAATATCATTGTAACTACAGGTATTGCCTTATTTAATACCATTCTTGTTGTTTGTTTTCTAGGAAAAAGTGCTGCAAAGGTTATAAGTTTGTCCTTGGACAGTGCATCCCAGAAGGTATGGAATTTCAAGCAAAACTCAAAGCCATTGGACTTAGTCACTATAAAATATCTACAATGTGTGTGTATGTATGTGTATGTAGTAGAGAGAAAGATTATTTGCGGAGTTTGATTTGGGTTTTTGGTGGAGGGTATGAATATCCCTCTCCAAATTTGATGTTATGCTGCCAACTATGAGCAACTAGGTGACAAAGTGAATATAGCCCTAGATCTAGAGTCAGGAAGATTCATCTTCCTGAGTTCAAATCTGACCTCAGACACTTACTAACTGTGTGACCCTGGGCAAGTAGCTTAACCCTATTGGCCTCAGTTTCCTCAGCTATAAAATGAGTTGGAGAAGGAAATGACAAACCACTTCAGTAAATGTAACCAAGAAAATCTTAAATAGTGTCATGAAGAGACAGATTCAACTGAAAATGAACAAACAAAAAATAAAATATATGTGTGTATGTATATATATATATATATATATATATATATACAGAAATGTATGTACATGTTATTTCCAGGATTTCTGGCAATTATAAATAAAATGGCTATAAATACTTTTTCTAATATTAAACCCTCATTTCCTTTTTTTAAACCCTTACCTTCCATCTTAGAATCAATACTGTGTGTTGGTTCTAAGGCAGAAGAGTCAGCAATGAGGGTTAAGTGACTTGCCCAGGATCACACAGGTAGGAAGTATCTGCACCAAATTTGAACCTAGGACCTTCCATCTCTAGATCTATCCCTTATCACCACTCCTATTTCCTATTAATAGGAGCTTTAAAATGTAACCTAAGTGAAGCAGCTAGGTGGCACAGTAGATAGAAAGCAAAGCCTGGAGTTTGGAGGACCTGGCTCTAGATCTGGCCTCAGGTACTTCCTAGCAAGTCACTTAACCCCATTTGCCTAGTTCCTACTACTCTTTTGCCTTAGAACTAATAGTATTGGGGAGCAGTTGGGTGGTTCAGTGGATTGAGAGCCAGGACTAGAGACGAGAGGTTCTGGGTTCAACTCTGGCCTTAAACACTTCCTAGCTTTGTGACCCTGGGCAAGTCACTTACCTCCCAGGGCCTACCCCTTACCACTATTCTGCCTTGGAACCAATACGTACTATACAAAAAGTAAGGGTTTTAAAAAAAAGAACTAATAGTATCGATTCTAAGGCAGAAGATAAGGGTTACAATAATATGAAATCTAAGCAATAGGACTGCATGGTCACATAATATAAAATTTATTATATATATTTTTATAATATATATATATATATATCTTTCCTGATATCAAGAGGTCATTGAATCAGATTATTTCTATTTTCATGTCCTATAGGGAGTCTTGAATGACTGATTTATGAATGAGAGATCCCTTGCTATAAAAGAGCTATAAAATAGCATTTTTTTGTTTTATTGACTAAAATGCTTTTTGTAATCAGTGAATAATTAAAATGGTGTCTTAAAATTTCTACATCTTTCAGTTAATTGTAAAATGGTAAACATGGCTCATTACTGCATATTGATTATGAAAGACAGCTTCTTCCATTCTAATGCCTTTTTTAAGGGTACCCTCAATTCATTTGTAACTGGCTCCCATAAAGACATCATATATGATAAACACGTAGGTTTTTTTAGTATTAATGAAGGCCAAGATTTTTTCCAAAGCCTTTGCTACCTTCTCCTCCTTCAGATACCTTGCATATCAGAACTTCAACCTGATTACAATCATGTTGCCTCCAGCATGGACCTCCTCTATCTATACTTGGACCAATATGGCTGCTTTTCCTGTCTTTGTTCTCCATTTCTGCATCCCTTATAAGCACATCCAGAATCGTGATGTAAGAGTCCAAGTTTGGTGTTTCTACCATCTTTGATGAAGAAAAGTTGACTTTTAGTGACTTTTTAAAAATTTGCATTTTTCTTTTCTTTGCAATCCTCCTATTTTTATCCTTTGATGCTCCAGAAATGGCTTTGCTTAGCTGACTAGCTTACTATGATTTCCTTAAACTTCTTCTGCCCCACACTGCCCTATGACATAATATTATTCAAAACGGTCTGTTATGCCTCTTTGAAAGATGTTACAGATGAGTTTATACTCTACCCCAGTGTTGCCTTTGGCAGCCATCTCTCTCCATTTGGCAAGTAAGTCAAAGAAGAAACATCAGGTGAGGCATAAAATGGGGAAATTTTTGCTCCCCCAAAATATTCACCTCTGATGAAAGAGATCCAATGCAGAGTCCAGGTCAAAGCAGTATTCCCTGCCAATGATGAGGTCCTCCAGGTGCTATTTGTGGATGGCAGTCTGTTGAGTGCATCAAAACCTTGAACGTTTCAGAACTTCCTAAAAGATCTCTAATCAAAGGAATTTGGCCTGTTCATCTTCACTGAAAAGACCAAATAGATGAAGAATGTCTGTTGCCCAGATTTCAACATACATGTTTATGGACATCCAATAGAGCTTGTCCATCAGTATGTAAATCTGAGACAGGCAGTGCAAATGAGCAACACATTTGGTCCAGTGTTGAACAGGAAGAGAGCAGACTCGATTGCTTTTGGAAAACTGCAGAGCTTATTTATTGACCCTGGGTTTCTCAGGAAAGCAAAGGCCAAACTTTTTAAGTACAGATGTCGCTTCCACATTGCAACTTTCCCCTTCAGGATATTGCTATATCATGGGTCTGCATATGAAATTAAATGGCAATTTGGGGGAAATTTTGTGCAAGCCACAGATGACATGCAAAAACCAGCTGATGACACAGAAAAAAGTTTAGAAACTCAGATAAGCATAAAATATATGTATAGTAATGTATGATAGCAAAATATTTTATCTTTTAATGCTCTAAATATACATTTCTTTTACTGTAAACACCCCATTTTAAAAAAAGAAAACATTTAGGCTTCTCCTCTTATGTGAAGGGAGGACCAAAATAATTTTACGTGGATTTTCCATAGTGTGGGGATTCTGTGCCCCTAACTCTCATGATGTGGAAGGGATACCAATATCAACATTCTATATGCCAGCATAATAGAGAACACAACTGCCTTTAAATAATTTTAGATGACCACACATGAAAGAGAATGAAAAAGTATATGGTAGATCTGAGTGGGCTGCAACATATAAACAATGGAGAGCTCTGAAGATTGAGTGGAAGGTGTTCATCAAAGAATTATATGATTTCAAATTTTAAAAAAGATTTTAAACTGGTCATGAGTCAAGAATGCAAGATGACAAAATGAACAATCGGCGTCTTCTCTGTGACAATAGAAAACAGCCAAGGGGTTGTGTACTTATGGTGCACTTCTCAGAGAATCTGATCACAAGTCACAAAGGATGAATAAATATAGAAGGTTTTTAATCTGTATCACTAGAAGGAAGTTCAAAATTGAAGAGATCAAAGATCCGTTAGTATTTGAGTTTTATGTGTGGATAGATTACTATCTAAAAGACATCACTATCTGGCCTATTACATGATTGATTGCTTCTTTCAAGCTTCATCAACACTGAATTTTGTAAGTTTAAGTTTTTGTTGTTTTTTAGAATTATAAAGTCTTATTACAGTGTTTTATATTTTTGTTTAAACCCTTACCTTCCATCTCAGAATAGATACTGTGTATTGGTTCTAAGGCAGAAGAGCAATAAGGGTTGTAAAAATGGAGATTTGAACCCTGGACTTCAATTCCCAGAAGTCCTTGGCCACTTCCCAGAATGCTTTGTAACCTCACCTGAATTCTCACCTGGGCAAAATGACAAAATGATATTTAAACTGACTCCACCTTCTACTCTAGCTCTCGGCTTCCGGCTTCCGCTTCTAGGGACAGGATGCTCTCTACCAGGCAGGCAAGATGTAGAGTGAGTGGTTGTGAATGGGCTCTCTGGGCCTAGACACGTGCTTTCTTATTTTGTAGTTTCTTTATTTCTTAGTCTTTAATAAACCTCTAAAAATATAATACTTTTAGCAGAGAAACTAATTTTAACTGTTACAGGGCTAGGCAATATGGGTTAAGTGACTTACGCAAGGTCATAAAGCTAGGAAGTATCTGAGGTCAAATTTGAACCAGAACCTCAACTCTAGGCCTGGCTCTCTATCCACTTCCCTCACAATGTTTTATTACCATACAAAATTCAACTTCCTCTCTGACTGCTCTACCTCCTCTGCAGCAACTTTGACCATGGGGAGATGCCTACACCTTGGTGGGCAGGAACTGCTCTCCCGATAAGTAGGTCTCTAGACAAAATTGCCATTTTCACCAGAAACCCAGATATGCTATTTCACATCCAGCTCGACATATCTACAGACTACTCTACCTCCTCCTCCTCAGTCTAGCCCCTGGATGAGTGCTCTCTTCCTTTGGCCCCACATCTACCACTTTCCCAATCCCTTTTATATTTTCTTTCACTATTAGAATATGTTTCTTGAGTGTAGCAAAGTCTTGTCTTATATTTGTTTTCCCCACACTTAGCACAGTGCCTGGAACATAGTAAACACTTAATAGATGCATGACCACTGTAGTCATTTGATGTACAATCAATGGTATCTTTTTTAAAGCCCTAACTTTCCATCTTGGAATTAATAGCATATATTGGTTCAAGGGCAGAAGAGTGGTAAGGACTGACTAAATCCACTAAATCATGAAGCTGCCCCCTAGTCAATGGTGTCTTAATGGTTTAATTTACATTTCTCATTATTTTTGAGTTTGAACAACTTTTCTTTTTAAAATTTATTGACTTCATATGAGAAGATTCATTTTATTTTCATGTAACAAATTTTTTTGACTCAAACCCAAACAATCTTCCTGACACAAAGTGCATCCCTCGAAAACAGTTCAGCAAAACCACTTAAGAGTATGATTGCAACTAGCAGCATGTCATTTTTCACTTTTATGATTTACTCACAACAGAAATGGAAGGTGGACATTCTGACTTTGAAAGTCTGGCACCAACATTGTCTGTTATGTTTGACCTGAGTTTTATTGCCTTTTAGCATTGACTTTATATCATTATGATAAATGTATATGTTGTTCTCTTTCTTCTGGTTTCTTCACTGTCTCTTGATACAAGCTCTCCCATGTTTCTCTAAACTCTCTTGAGCAGCTTTTCTAAAATTCTTAACATCTATATGTGCTTTAGAAAAGTTTGTGTTCAGTGAATATTTGCCCATTGGGGAATAAATAGTTCTGTTATATTCTTATATAAGGTCCTTGTAGAAGGAGGTCATATTTTTATCTGATACATGACAAAAAATTTCCCCAGTATGTTTCTTAGCTTTTTATTTTTCATATGTTGCTTTTTAAATTGTGAATACTTTTATTTCTAATTAGATTAGTAAATTTTGGTACCAGTAATTCCACCCTGTCTGATAAATGGAAATTTTCTCTCTTCCATAATTGGAACAAATATATTTATTTTTATCTTCCAATTTTTGTGGTTTTTTTTCAAATATTTGTTGCTTATCCAATTAGGATTTATAGTGGCATATAGAGTGAGGTATAGATTGCTACTGATTTTTCATCATATATCAATTATCCTAATATTTGTTGAATAATATTTCTCTTCTCCAATGTTTTATTCACTTATTAAGACACTAGTCTCTTGAATACATTGATTCTTTCTTAACTGGGCCTTAGTGCAGCAAGATAGTCTTCCACTCTTCTCTAATTGTTTATCACAACTATTTTTAAAGATTTTCTAGTCTCTCTTTATGTTTTCCACAGCCTCTTGGCTAAGGATCTAACCTCATACTTTACAGGAAAAAACAATTGAGAAGGTTTGATTAGAGCTCCCTCCTCTACTCATTACCTCATTTAACATCCCTCTGACACCATCTTCCACTATCTCCTTCTCTGCAGTCTCTGATGAAAAGATGACCTTTCTTCTTGCCAAAGCCAACCCTTCTACATATATCTTTGATGCTACTTTGCCATTTTCTTTAATAAATTACCTTCACTGTGGTACCCAATCACTCCCTCTCCCTCTCCCTGTCCCTCCCTCTGTGTGTGTGTGTGTGTGTGTCTCTCTCTCTGTCTCCCTCTCTCCTATCTTTCTCCCAACACCCCTTTCATCTCTTTCTATCTACTGCTGCTTCCCATGATCCCCACGAATACATTTATGTCTTCACTGTCCTTAAATCCATTTGGTTCTGCTATCTTTACTAGTTATCACTCTATATCTCTGCTCCACTTATCAGTTAAACTCCTTGAAAAAGCCAGCTATACTTGATGCTTCCACTTATTCCAAACTTTCTTCAGTGTAGCTTTCACCCTCATTATTTAAGGAAAGTTGCACTCTAAAGTCACCAGTGTTCTCTTCACTAATACATCCAATGCCTTTTTCTCATTCTTCATTTTCTTAACTTTTCTGCAGAATTTGCCACTTTAATCACCTTTCTTTTAAATATTCTCTCTTCTCTGATTTTCATGACACTCATCTCTCTCACCTCTCTTCTGTCTGACTAATCCTCCTCAGTTTCTCTTGCTAGATATTCAACCAAAGTCACTCAACAGTACCCCTGGGGTCTCCCACAGTTTTGCCCAGGACCTTCTCTTTTCTTTCTAAATGATCTCACTTGATAACCTCATCAGCTTCCATGTTTTCAATAATAATATCTATACAGAGCAGATGCTATCCAGATCTATTAACAGTCCTTCCAAAATGGAAGTCACATAAGCACCTCAAATTCCACATCTAAAACAGAACTCTATTTTGTCCCCCAAACCTTCCCCTCTTCTGAATTTCCTTATTCTGATAAGGGTACCACCATCCTCCCAGTCATCTATTTTGCACCCTTGGTGTCATTCTCCTCAATCTCACTTATCACCTTAACCAGTCATTTGCCATATCTTGTCATGTCTACTTTCAAAACCTAGAATATTTCTCTTTGTCCACTCATATATATAAAAAACTAGCAGTTCAATCCCTCTTCACCTTTCACCTGGATTAATGCCATCCCCTTCTACTTGGTCTCTTCTGCCTCATGTCTTTCTGCACTCCAATCTTCCTTTATGCAGCTTCCAAAGAGATCTGTAAAGAGTGTAGTTTGGTCCATGTTACTCCCTTTTCTTCCACACAAAATTCCAGTGGTTCATTATTACTTGAAGGATTAAATTAAAAAGCTTTTGTCTGAAATTTAAATGATGTAAATAATTTAAATAAATAAAAATATATTTTAGGGAAAAAGAAGCTCTTCTCAAGAACTGCTAGTTGCAAATCAAAGCATACTATCTTTCATATTAGTTTATTTGTGGGGTTTTTTGTTTTTAGATGAGTATTATAACAATGACTAATATAGCAGTGTATTTTTCCATGATAATACATGTATAATTCAGATCAAATTGCTTACTATCTCTGAGGGAGGGAGACAATTTGGATCTTGATAATTTTGGAAAATACATGTTGAAAATTGTCATTACATGTAATTGGTAAAATAAAACATCTTCAAATAAAAATATATAGATATTAGAAAAAAGAAACTCTTCACAATTTGAACCCTTCTTATAATTCCAGTCTTCTTACAGCTTATTTCATATTCTTTATAAATCAACCATACTGCCCAACTTTCTGTGCCTCCCACATAATGCTCCATCTCCCAGATCTTTTTCTTTGTATTGGCTTCTTCTCCTTGCTTAAAATGCTTTCCCTTCTCTTAGAATTCCTGGCTGCCTTCAACACTCACATCTCGTATACCGGCTATTAGAGCCTTTCCCTCCAAGATTACTTTCCATCTACTCTGGATGAGTTTTTATGTGTATATACATTGTCTCCCCATTAAACTCCTTGAGGGCAGGGATTGTTTGTTTTTTTTTCATTTTGGTATATCCCCATTTAGCATAAAGCTTGGGACAAAAGGTGTGTTTTGAAAATTCTGGTTTATTGATTATTTCTAGGTTCTCTGTTGTCTTCCAGTGATCTTTTTAAAATGTTTATCCACTGCCAAACAGTTTTATTTACAATTAATGTCTCGTAGCATATTTGAAATTTGGCAAGGCAAATTTCCCTTAATTTTCTATAGTTCCTTTGATATTATCACTCACCAATTAATTTTAATGGCTTTATCTAATCCTATAAAATAACCCTTTGGTATTTTCATTTTGTCCATTAATTAATTTGAGAAGTACTGAAGTTTTCACTATACTATCTTTTTTTTAAAAACCCTTACTTTTTCTTTTAGAATTGATACTAGGCATTGTCTCCCAGGCAGAAGAACAGTAACAGCTAGGCAACTGGGGTTTTTTGAGGAGTGTACCTTTTAAGTTGAGTCCAGCAGGAGAGTTCCTTAGCTCTGTCCTGTTATTAGATTTGGTTTTCAATCCCCTAGGAGCATTTGATTTTTAATCCGTGAGGAAGGGTTTTCAGAGGTCTGAACTTTCACTGCCTCTACACTGCCAACTTGACTCCACCTCCCCCCATTTGTATACTTCTTGAATTTCTGTTACAATCCTTGACATTTCAGTAACTTTTTACATGGACCACTTTCTCCTCCCTTGGCTTCTGTATCACTACATTCTCTTGATTTTCCTCTCACTTCTCTGACTATTCTTTCTCCATCTCATTAAGTGAATTTCCTTCTTCTCTCTGCCTTTCCTTTTAAATGTCTCTATCCCCTAAAGTTTTGGCTTGTACCCTCTTTTATTTTCTCTATATTTTCTCCCAGAAGAATCTGTGGTTCAGTTTTAAAAGTGCTGGGCCTGGAGTCAAAAAGACCAAAGTTCAAATTCAGCCTCAGATACTTCCTAGTTCTGTGACTTGGAGCAAGTCACTTTGCCTGGCAAAAGGATCCACTGGATCCACTGAAGAAGGAAATGGCAAACCACCCCAAGTTCCTTACCATGATAATCCCATGTATAGCTATGGTCTATGGGGTAACAGTCACACATGACTAAGCAACTGAAGAAACATAACTTTCTCCTTCAGTCATCTCATCCATTTCCATGGATTCCACTTAAAATGTCCGTGCAGAGGGGAGGAAAAGAAAATGATCTTTGTTTCCAGTGAATAATGCTTGGAAATGACCAAATAAAATAATGTTTAAAATTTAAAAAAAAAGAAAGACTGTAAAAAAATAAAAAATAAATAAAAAATAAAATGTCCGTGCATATGATTGCCAGATATTAACTCTAATCCTGACCTCTTCCCATAGTTTTCTAATCTTATGTTTGCTGCTTCTCACTGCATATCTTTATATGGACTTTCCACAAATTCCTCAAACAATTCCATATTTCTAAAACTTAATTCATTATTCCGTCCCATCCCAAATCTACCCTTTTCCCTGACTTTTGTTTCTGCTAATGGTGCTATCACTCAGAGTTTCAGGCTCAAATTTAAACTCATCTTTGACTTCTTTCTTTTTCCTTTTTCCACATGTGAAAATAGGTCAACAAGACCTGTGAATCTTTCCTCTGGTGAGTTTCTCTCTTTCCACTCCGACAAATGGCCTCACTTTTCTCCCTGATTTCTTGCAGTTCTCACTGTTTCAACTGCCTCCCCTCTCCAATTTGGCTTCCATATAAGTGATATGCTGAAATCAAAGACCTGTCGTTCCCTGGTGAAGAATGTCCTTACTGGGAGCCAATAAGGTCCAAGGGTTTCAGGACCAAATATAAACTTCTCAGAATTTTCAAACTATTCACAATCTGGCCCTAACTTACCTTTCCAGACTTATAGATGGCTCCTGACATACTGCCTTTCTTGTTGTTTGCTCATAGCCCTCCATCTCCTTTCCCCATCCTTTTTTTTTTCTGGCTGGCCCTCAGACCTGAAATATGTTCCCTCCTTACCTTCACTTAAAATCTTCATTCTCATTAGGTCATTTTAGTCTCATCTGACTTTTTGTGACCCCATTTGAGGTTTTTTTGGCAAAGATACTTGAGTGGTTTGCCATTTCCTTCTAAAGCTCACTTTATAAATGAAGAAGCTGAGGCAAACAGGGTTAATGACTTGCCCAGGACCACACAGCTAGTAAGTGTTTGAGGCTGGACTGGAACTCAGGTCTTCCTGATTCCATGCCTGGTGCTCTACCCAGTGTGCCAGCTAGCTGAATCATTTTAAAATCACTAGTTGCCTACAAAAGTTAATTTAATGGGCAATTGGATGGCTAGGCAGATTGAGAACCTGGCCTAGAGATGTGAGGTCCTAGGTTTGAATCTGGCCTCAGACACTTCCTAGCTGTGTGACCCTGGGAAAGTCACTTAACCCCCATTGCCTAGTCCTTACTGTTCTTCTACCTTGGAATCAATACACAGTATTGATTCTAAGACAGAAGGTAGGGGTTTAAAAAAAAAAAAAAGGTCAATTTAGATACTACCTCCCATCTAGGGCCTGTCCCTGATGCTGGGAGTTATTAGTGTCTTCCCTCCCCCCCCAAAAAAAATTAATTTGTATTCATTTTTTACATATTCTTGATATACTTTTAAATGTACATATGGGCTCACACTGTAAAATTTAAGTTCCTTGGCATCAAGGAATATTTCATTTTTGCCTTTGTGTCCCTAGAGCCTTGCACTTACTAAATGCTTGTTGTTTAGACAAATGCTGTTGATTGATAGACTAGGTGTGGCTACATTGCTTTCAGCTACAACCAAAAGATTTAGCTCTCTTCTTTCTGGGAGAAACTACCTAGAGGCTGCATAACCGAAATCACTCTGGTCCCTATTAGTAAACTTCATACGTTAGGACTTCGACTACAAAATGTGCAACTGGTGCCACTTGAAAGAATGGTGATGATGATGATGACAAAAAATGGAAGCAAGAGAAGAAAATAGCAGCAGCTTATTTCATTGTTGCTACTGCCTTCCATGCTGTTGTTCTTCAGTAAAAGTTGGGTTGGAAATGGAAGAATAAAGAGCAGTGACCAAATCTTTAGGTCCAAGAATTCTTTCCACACTATCCACTACCATCTCCTCAAAAGAAAAGGGACACAATGAACATTTGTATAGGACAATAGAGTGGCTTATTCCAAACTCATCAATAATGTTTTTCACTGTGTTGAAAGCACTGGAAAGAAGTCACATTAGATGAGGTGGTAGAAAATGTCCAAATTTAGCCAAGTTAAGCATCCAAGGTTATTTCCTTTCTTACAGGAATCTACACAATTGGGATTCAGCCCCTTGAATTTCTCTACTTATCCTGTGTCCCAGTCTTTTTTCTGTCTTCTAGTCCAATAAAAAACATTCATTCCCTATTAGCATTCATATGTAGTGAGGTATTCGATTGGAGCACATCTCCCGGATTTGGGAAGGGAGTTGGGATACTTCTGGTGATGTGCTCAAAGAAAAAAATTCAAATCAGAAGAAGCAGCCAGAGATTTAAAATCTAGTTCCAGGCTATCAAGACAAAAATAAATGGATTCTCGCTGTCGTGTGTATGGAGCCTCCATTTCTACTGGAGGAGAAGAAAATGGGGCAATGGGAAAGGGACAAAGTCCTCCTCACCATTTGGAAATCAAGAAAGAGCTAGCTCTTTGCCCCAACAAAAAGGCTGCCTCAAAAAAGACCAGAAGCCATCTCTCTTTACTCCTTAGGAACCTATGGGTGACTTTCTGGCCCAGTCACCAGTTTTCTTCGGCATAGTTCCCTGATCATAGACTAGAGCAAACCAATTAGGAAGCTCTGCTCTCATTTACCCTCTTGAGGGGGACCAGAGCACACAGCCATGAAATATGATGCCAACAAATGTCTAGATTCAAGGATCCATCCATTCCTCCATGCATGAATTCCATTTAAATAATTTAGCCTGTTTTCCTTCCTCTAAATCCTTGGCATGCTCATAGCTTTTACTCACACATCATAAAGAATCATGCCTTAGTGTACACATTAAGGAACTATGATATTATGGGTGGGGGCAAATTACAAATCATTATAATCTTATAGGATTATAGATCTAGGACTGAACGGAACTTTCATGATTCTTCATTCTAACTCCTTTATTTTATAGCAAAGTAAAAGCTAAAGCCTAGGAAAGTTGAGTGACTTGCCCAAGGAGTAAGTGGCAGAGCCCAGACTCAAGCACCAATCTAATTCCAAAGGCAATTTTTTAACCATACCATGTTGCCTCCAAATTAATAGACTTTGAGAGTTACCTGAAGCACAGAAAGGTAAACAGGATTTGAACTCATAACTTCCTAACTTCAACATTAGCATTGCATCCACTATGATGCCTTAATAGATAAGTGGATGGAAACCCCAGTCATCTGGGCTCTCTCCTTCTTGTTTCAACAATGATCGAGATGGCATAGGAGTGATCATCACAACCACAATCAAGCTAAGTGTTCTTTATTCTCTCCTCCCTGGAAGATGCTAACTGGTGACCACAACTGGTGGCACAGAGTCATGGGAAGTAATGCATGGTTGTTGCAAATAGTTAGAGCTCCATAGAATAAGAAAGAACACTGGATAAAGAGAAATCACAGAACTTTGTCCATATGGCAGTGATACTTAGAGTCAGGTGTGCCTGACCCAGACCAAAGGAATCTCACCAATTCACTCTAGAAGCTCCATGGTGACCCTCTTCTGGAATCAGACTGTAAAGCTCCTGGTACCTCTTTTAGAATGGGTACTCATTCATCTGAACCTACGGCTGTGAGAAACAAGATCACACTCAGGAAATTCCTAGTCCATAGTTCAGGGGGCTCATAAATTGAGATCTTAAAGGTCATTTAGTTCAACGCCTTCATTTTATAGATAAGGAAACTGAGGCCCAGAGAAGTTAAGTGACTTGCTCAGTATCACCAAGGTAATAAGTGGCTAAGATAGAATTTGAACCCAGGTCCTTTGACTCCATGGTCAGTACTTTTGTACCACCCTGCCCGATCTCAAGATCATCTTCAGTTGTTAGCAAGAGCCTCTCTTCCTGTGACGTAGCTGACAGCCCACCCATATTACCTTCACCATGTAGCAGAATGAAGCCAGACCCAGAGCTTCCAAGAACAGTTTGTCTGTCAGCACCTATAGGGTAGTACAATGATTAATGAGATATTGGACATGAGTCTGGAGTAAATTGTTCATATTTAGCACCTGGGTGAGAGCCAAGCAAAAACCCAGTCGCTGTAAATTCATGAATACTGAGAGACATGCTAACTCTCTCAGGCCATTAGAACAGCTGCTCAGAGTAATATAACTCTGCAGGCCAGGGCTAACTGAATTCACTATCCATGCTATCTCTTCCTTAGCCCCGTGTCTTTACCCTAGCCTACCCAAAAGCCATTAGCTCTCTACAAGCATCCCAACACTTTTGTATTTTTTTTCTTTCCTCTGTCAAACTTGTGCCTTTACTCCAAGACAAAGATTCTTGGCTAACCCCAGCTTTCAGATTAAAAATGGAAAAACATAGGAGCGGCTAGGTGATTGAATGGATAGAGGGCCAGTTGTAGAATTGGGGGGTCCTGAATTCAAATCTGGCCTCAGACACTTCCCAGCTGGGTGACCCTGGGCAAGTCACTTAACCCCCATTGCCTAGCCCTTACCACTCTTCTGCCTTGGCACCAATACACAGTATTGATTCCAAGATGGAAGCTAAAGGATTTTTCATGGAAAATGTGACCCACAACACAGTCCTGGTCCTCCTTGAGGTCCCTGTGATCAGAAACAATGAGACAGAAGTGTGATGTAGTACAGAAGAAAAAGCACTTGGGCTCTTGGCAGTAGGGATGGAGGAGGATGCCATACATATGCAGTAAGTCATGGCTTGGCTGCTTAATCCAGTATATGAAGGGAACAAGGCCATTAAACAATTAGGGAGTACAGTGGATGGAGTATTGAATTTGGAGTCAAGAAGACCTGATTTCAAATCTTCTCTCAGCTGCTTATTAGCCATAGGACCAGGGCAAATACTTAACCTCTCTCAGGCTCTGTTTTCTCCTAAGTCAAATGGGGGTAACGATAGTCCCTATATGCCAGCGTTGTTATGAGGATCAAGTGTGATAACATACAAAAAATGCCTTGTCGACCTTAGAAGTGCTATATTTCATGATAGCATGTGTTAATATTAATTATCATTATATTAGTTATGTTATGTTATGTTATATTATATTATGTTATGTTATATTATATTATATTATGTTATGTTATGTTATATTATTTTATGTTATGTTATATTATATTATATTATATTATATTATATTATATTATATTATATTATATTATATTATATTATATTATATTATATTATATTATATTATATTGTATTGTATTTATCATATCATATCATATCATATCATATTACATTATTACATTCTATACTATATTAAATTGCTTACCATCTCAGGGACAGGAGCAGGGAGGGAAGGAGAGAATTTGAATTGCAAAATGTCAGGAAGCAAATGTTTAAAATTGTCTTTACGTGCAATTGGGGGGGAATGAAATAAAATAAAATGGTACTGGAGGAAAAAGTGCTATAAAATGATAGCTATTATTAATAACTGTTCCATTCCCATCTTGTGGTACTCACTGTTTACTCATCAGTTTAGAAACTACCAAGGCTTGTCTGGCACAAAAACTACTTTAATTTTTTTTAAACTAGCAGTCTTCAAAAATGTGCCAGCCACTTTACTGAAGAAGTCTTCCATTCTTAGCCCTCGGAACACATAGCAGGTCTTCCAGAGGAGACTAGGATTGGGAAAGGTGAGGAATTTAAAGCACAAGGAACCGCAGAGGTCGTCTGGCTCACCTGTCACTCCCCTATTTTACAGATGTGAGGAAATTGATACACAGATAGTTCAAGGCAAGACATTTATATAAGATAATACAAGTGACATGTCTCAGAGGCAATATTTGAACACAAGTCGTCTGATTTCAAAGCCAGTATTTTTTCCACTGAATAATGTTCCTTCCCACCACCATACGATGAAAATCTCAGTATTGTTCTCTCTCCATGTGTCCAGGAGAAGCACACCAGTGAATTTTGTAGTTTATGGATAGTCCAGAGAATGAGACCATTTATGGCAAAGGAAGGATAGGCCCTGGTGGTACTCTGATTGTAAGATGGAAAAAGCCTGCCCCTCTGGCCATCAGTACCCAGAAAAGTATCCAGTCTCCTTATCCAGGAAGGAGCCTTCTGTTGTTCAGAATTTAAATAAGTATGATTTCCACTGGGATGTGGAAGCATTATAGTCTGTCAGAAAAAAATAAATCTGAACTTTCATGTGTGAATTTAAGCAAATAACTCCCAAGCCAGGGCTTGAGATCCCTCCTCAGTAAATGAGGGTATTGAACCAGCTGACCTCTAAGATCCTGCCCAGCTCTGTGTCTCTGGTCTAGCTTTGGAATCTTTTGGTCTACCCCTGGAAACTGTATAAGGCAGTGCCAGGGTCCAGAATTGCCAGTGAATTATTAGAAATATGCAAAGTTAGGTAGAATATTATATAATGAATTATATTTTACAATGTGCCAGTGCCAAGTGGCACCACCAATTCAGATTAGATTTCACTTCCTCCTGCTTCCTAAATTAAGTTTTTCATTTCCTCTTCCTAAATTAGAACAAGACTGGGAAAACAATCTACAACAGTGGTCTCTAAACATTTTTAAATCATATATCCCTATCAGTTAAAGAAAATGAATACATATTCCCAATATTTACTTATTTATAAATTGTGTATGCATTTGTGCAATTAGATAGAGTCCTGGGCCTTAAGTCAGGAAGATTCTTCTTTCTGGTTTCAAATCTGACCTCAGACACTAGCTGTGTGACTCTAGGAAAATTATTTAACCTTTTTTGCTTCAATTTATTCATCTAGAAAATGAGCTGGAGAAGCTGACTAACAATTCCAGTTTCTGTGCCAAGTAAATCTGAAATGGGATCACAAAGAATTGGATAGAATAGAAACAACTGAACAAATACATAAATTTATGTGTGCTTGCTTACTACTGCCCTAATAATTTTGTCCATTATAAAAAGTGCACAAGATTGATGTATAAAATGAGATAAAGTATAAGATGAAATAACATTTGATTCCAGAGTCAATAGGGAGCCACTGAAGTTTATAGAGTAGAAAAGTGGAGCCATCAGAATTGTGCTTTAGGAATATCATTTTGGCAGTGGTTGGAGAATGGAGTGAATTGGAATGGGAAGAGATCTAAAAACAGGGAGACCAACCAGAAGGATGACCAATAGCAGTGATATTATGACCTAAATGAAGGCTGTGGCTTAGTGAATAGAGAATAGAGGGATGGGCCCTACAGAGTGTCCTGTGCTAAAATGGGTACATTCAGATGAGAGGGTCTGAGGGGAAAGAAAATAGTCAGACCTGTGGTGCAGATTGTAACCCATCCATTCTTGCTCCTTCTTGCTCGTTTGTCCCACTCAAAATGAAAAAGAGGGAAGTAGGGCTCTTATTTAGCAGTCACTGCCCCAAAAGCCAAGGGTGTGTTCTGAGGGGTGCCTGCTGCAGCCAAGAAGTGAGTTTCCCAGTAACACCTTTACAACTGCTTCTGTGGGTAGCCAAGTGTCATTTAAATTATAACTATCCTGGGGGGCAACTCCTGGGGCAGAAGAGGAGAGGTTGCAAACTTGCATATTAATGAGAGGGAACTAACTGGTAAAATATTGGTTTATAATCGTAATTATAGCTGTTGTAGAGATAAGTCCCATGATTAGCTATCAAGGAAGGGTAAGGGATCCATCTTCCCAACCCTCTGATTGGTTCATCCCATTACCCATTGGCTGGTCCCATTAAGTCAAGACCTTACCTCCTTTGAGTCAAATCACAGTATTCCAGCGTATTTGTCACCTCCATTTTGGAGACCACTGCTGTAGACAGTCTGTCCTCCATTTAATCAAATATTCTCAAAACATCCCAATCCCTGTGGTTGCAGGATTGCTAGTGATAATGATCTTGTATATTGTTTGTCCATCTTTCAGATTATGACGTGTGTTCCGAGGCTCCTTGTGAACAGCAGTGCACAGATAACTTCGGTCGAGTTCTATGTACCTGCTATCCAGGGTACCGATACGACCGAGAGAGACACAGAAACAAAGTGAAGCCTTACTGCTTAGGTACGTTGGCTAACCCCTTGGGTTTGCCACTCTCGAGCCATTTGTTTCACCTTCTTGGGCTTTTCCATGGGTCAAACACTTTTCTGCAAGGTATCTCAAGATGAAGAATTGGTACTAACTAACTTTAGACTCCTCTCCCTAAGTCCTCATCTCCGCTGGATGGCATCTCCCTAGGAAGTATACTAGTTGTGACTGTTATTTGTGATTACGGAAAACACCCACTCTGCCTCCTAGACTACTTCCAGGAAAATTCCATGTGTACAGCTGATACCATTTAACTATCAATAACAAATAAACAGAGCGTGGAAGAAAAAGAAACAACACATTCATTATGAAGTTGAAAATAGATGATAAAGAAAGTTTTGAGCCAAAGAATCAATAAAAACAAGCTTGCCCTTAGATTAGCTGTCAACTTACATGTGGCAGGCAGCTTGGAAGCAAGGGAAAGGAAGCTAAGGGGGCCAACATCCTGGGCTGTGACTGAAAAAATTAAATCACCATCTTGTCCTCCCACTGTCGCACAAACCTATCCACAGACTAAATGCCAGCGAAATCATTTGTTGGCTCCGTGAGTTTCTTTGGCAAGCTAGTTTGTGATTAGCTATACAGGAAAATGGGGAAAATAACTAGAGAACCCGGACTCAAGTCGCGTCATTGTTACATATGATCAGTGTGACGTTCAGTGTGTAAATCCCTTCGACTCTCTGCTTCTTCATCTACAAAATGAGGGACTGGATCATTTTTAGTCCCTTTTAACACTAAGTCTATGATTCTTTGAAGCTGTGGTCCTAGCAGTGGCGAACCAAGCTGGAAAAGAAGCCATTTCACGGTGTAACCGACCGTGATTAAACCTGGCTTTGCCCCCTAAGAGCTTGCTCGATTCGGTGAAGGAGACTCTACAGCATTAGCCTGTGATTCCTTCTGCATTGGGGAGAACCAGATCCTGTGAGGTGGGCAATAAATTCCAAGCACGGGGCTTTTTAGTTTTTCGTTTTCAGCCTGTCTTTCTCTATCTCGATCCCTTCTTCTTGATTCTTATTACTCCGGGAATCTGAAAACCCTTAGGCTTGTTTTTGGCTGCTGCAGTCTTTATTTTGACATCACCAATATGTCAAAGGCTCAGGCAGTGCCATACTCAGTTGGCAGCTGGAGGCAGGGAGGGTAGAGATCAGTTTAAAATGCTGGAGGACTGCCACTAAATGTAAAACTATGAAATCACAATGTCCCTTAGCCTGCATTTGCAAAGGATGAAGGACAGGCATCCAGCCCATGAAACTTCCTCTTTTGGTGTTTTGGGGTTGGGTTTTTTTTTTTTTTGCCACTACCTACAGCCACTGGAAGATGGGGAGGGGGCCTTTGGCAGCACATCAAGAAAGCTGCCGGAACATGCCTCAGACTTGGATGTCATTAGCTTCCTAGAGTGCACCCAGGCTCAGCCTGTCCAACACATGTGCACTGTCTAAAGCCCCAATATTATTGCTTCTGTCTGCTGGCACCTGGTGTTATTCAGACTGTATACGTGAAGCTTATTCAAGGATCCTCTCTTCCCCACCTCCTCTGCCACCTTCCCATGAGTTGAAAACATTTCCTTTCTCCATATTTCAGCAAGGGAGTAAATCTGATGTGAATAGATGACCTGGCTTGTAGAACCCTGTTGACTCATTTTCAAGGCTTATAAGGAACTTGTTAGTCCAGAGAGGGGGGATTTTCAGGCTTAGGGTCACTGATGGGCCACATTTGACAGAGAGAGCACTCTACAAGGAAGTCCCAATGGTTCTTAAATTCTTTTTTAGTGACAATGATATTTACCAGCTATGTTACTCATTTTTTTTTATTGAAAAAGAGGTTCTAGATTATCTTAGCCCCTTTGCTAATTCAACTCCACATCAGTAAAGGAAGTCATTAAAAAGTCCTCAACTTCCCCTGGACATTTGAAAAATAAAAATTGTGCCAACTGAATTACAAATAATGATAGTAAGCAGATGTTACATTTGTTTGTCATTATACTTACATTCTAAATGTCTTCCCAACGAGGCCAAAAAGGAGTGATTAAAATAGATATTATTATCTAGTCTTATAGATGGAAAAATTGATAAGTAAGAAAGTTACATGGATAGGCATATGTCATAAGCTAGCTAGTAGCAGAAACAGTCCTGGAGCACAATCCTTTTTGATGTCTCTACAGTGAAGGATGTTGAAATAAGTTTCTTTTCATAGAAGGAGCATATTTCTAGTTTTCTATTTTATACCCCATTAATATGTGAACTCCTTGAAGGCAAGAATATCTTTTGTGTATCTCTAGCACTTAGTATAGCCTCTGGCAAATAGTAAGCCCTTGATAAATTTTTGTTTGTTAATTGAATGATTGATTATCCAGAATGAGGTTGTATAAAGAATATCATCTAAACAGAACACTCAACCCACCATAGACGATTCTAGTGGAAGCCTGATTTCTAAAGCTCTCTAAGTATCCCTGGACATTGTTCCAAATTTAGATATTGATGAGTGTGCCACCAGCAATGAGACACTCTGCTCTCAGATCTGCATCAACACCTTGGGCAGTTACCGTTGTGAATGTCGAGAGGGCTATATCCGAGAAGAAGATGGGAGGACGTGTACCAAAGGAGATAAAGGTGAGCACCACATAGTTTGAGATATAATTGAGCTTGATGTTATCTCCAGCTCATCCACTGAAATAAAGACAGGCAAAGGAACCTGAAATAAAATTGGCAATGGTATGGGGTATATGAGAGGACGGAAGAAAAAGTAAGATATAAATTTGAAAATGTCCATAAAATGGGAATTAATAACTCATATTTGCATTAAAACTGATAAAACATTTCACATACATTATCTCATTTGAGCCTTACAACAACCTTGTGAGATAAATATCGCAAATAATATTGTTGTTGTTCAGTCATTTCAGTTGTATTTGACTCTTTCTGACCCTATTTGAGGTTTTCTTGGCAAATACACAGAAGTGATTTGCCATTTCCTTCTCTGGCCCATTTTGCAGATGAGGAAACTAGGGCACAGGGATAGTGTCTGAGACCAGATTTGAACTCAGGTGTTTCTGATTCCAGGTCAGGCACTTTATTCATGCACCATCTAGCTGTATTTTTGCAGCTTTTTCCCTCTTATACATATTATTATCCCAATTTTACAGATGATATAACTCAGGCTTTGGGAATTTGTGACTTGCCCAGAATCACATAACTTGTATCAAGTAGGATTCAAACTCAGATCTTCTAACTTCTAGTTCAATATCCTATCTACTAAACTAGACTGCTTCTTAAAATCAGAATTCAGAACCATAATCGTTCTTATGAGATTTATAACTTCTGAGACACACAAATAAGAATTGGAAGAATAATGACCTTCAAAAACTGAACAGTCATATCCTTCTCCCACAACAGAGTGTATGGGGGAGGGGAATACAAGGAAAAAGGGAGATGAGAGGGAGGGGAGCAGTATTTCTAGTAGCCAGAGTAAGTGAATTGGGAGGGGAACCTCAAATGAAAAGGTTTTGGGAAAATGATATCTACAAAAATACATAGGAAGAGGGGCAGCTGGGAAGTACAATGGATAAAGCACCCAGCCTGGAGTTGGAAGGACCTAGGTTCAAATCTGGCCTCAGTCACTTCCTAACTATGTGACCTTGGGCAAGTCATTTAACCCCAATTGCCTAGCCCTCATCTATTCTTCTGTCTTAGCTAAGATAGAAGGTAAGGGTTTTATTTCAAACAATAACATGGAAAGGCACCATGAAGGAATACAAAGAACAATAGTCAGGTTAAAGAATCAAGATTAAATTCTGACTCTCCTACTTACCACCTGTATGACCTTAAGCAACTCTCTAGACCTCAGTTTCCTTATCTGTAAAATGAGGGAACTGGACTAGATGATTTATGAAGTCCCTTCCATCTCTAGTTCAGTGATAATATGTTTTCAAACTGATAGATTTGCAGAAGAAATTGAATACCCAGATAAAGGAGTGCCTCTCTTACTTAAAAAACCCACCAATAATTCAATAAAGTCTGAATGTCTACTTTGGTAATGCTAGAGGACAGAGTGAGAGGGCATCTGAGGATGTGGATGAAGGAGGCTCCACTCTCCTGAAATATTAGATGAAAATATTAAGCATTCACATATGAGGTCAGTAATACCAGTCTTTAACACATCTGCTGTATGCACTCCAGATGTCTCGGCTACCTAGGGAAATGAACAACCAGGATCTTGGGTTATTTGCTTATTTTAAACTATCTTGATGTGCTAGTTGCTAAGTGTTCAAAGGTATGCAGTGTCAGGGGAAAGCACATGTGGAGACAACTCAGGTCTGGTTTGCATATTCAACTAAACTATCCAATTTGCTTCCAGATAAACCTTAAATAATGGTGTTATCCAGTGTAATAAAAACATTTTTATGTAGTGCTTCAAAGTTTGCAAAGTCTTTCATGGGCATTATCTCACTGATCATCACAACAACCCCATCAGGTTGATACTACAGATATTATCAATCCCCATTTTACAGATGAGAGAAATGAGGCTCAGAGGAGCTACAAGTCTTTCTCTTCATCATACAGTTAATACACATTAGACGTGGTTCTTAAGCCCAAGTCTTCCTAACTCTAAATTCATTCTGTTGACTACAATATACAAGTAGATGCATAAATTCTCTCAGGTGAGAAAAAAGTGAGAGCAAAGTGGTCTCTATAAAAAAATTATTGACTCAGATACTTATGAATATAAATCAGGACACAGAAAAAGAAGCCTTAGAGTCAGGGAGACCTGAGTTCAAGTCCTACTTCTAATATATATAAGCAAGCCATTTAACTTCTCAACATTCCAAGAAATTACCTAAGACTAGGTTAGAGAAGAGGTGCCAATCTGCCTCTCTGGACTCTAAGAGATTGCTATAGAAATGAAATCAAGGATGGGGCTAGGTAGTGGGTAGACTACCAGGAGTTGGGAGGACCTGGGTTCAAATCTGGCCTCCGATTCTTCCTGGCTAGGTGGCCCTAGACAAGTCACTCACCACATTTGCCTATTATTTTTTTTAAATGGAAATGAAAACAAGGTCTGTACCCCCCAAAATCTATTAGGTTAATGATCTCAAATATGAAAATGAGAATAAGAATGAAAATCTTAATTTTCTTAATAATATATTAATATAATATATATTATATTATATATTATATATATAAAATAAAATAAAAAATAATAATAATTAATAATAAATAAATCTTAATAACCTAATAAGGTTATTCATCTCAGTTATGAGAAATCTATTTAGGACTCAGAGTCACTAAGAAGCAGCAAAGATACTCCATCTGCTGTGGAGTAATAAATGACAATATTTCATCACAGTTTTTTCTAAGAGATAATTATTATTAAGTATAAACACATGTGATATAAAAGTCTTTTGTTCCCTCTTTTTTCCCTCTTCACATTACCCAGTGTCTCTAAAACTAAAGAAGGTCAAAGGAGTTTTAAATTAAACACAACGCCAGCTGGTCATTAAGGAAGGGTACGTGGGATGGGAGGGGAGAGAGTGACCTGAATATAGTCTTTTGATGATTGAAAGGTTACAGCCAGTTCACCTGATGGATGGCAGCAAGCATGTATGGGCTACGGCCTTACCAGATGCAAGATGGCCCGTGGCAATAGTGTTCTGATCAGTTACTCACTCTTCTCTTTGAAAACATAGAGCTGGAGCCAAGGGACCAAACTCGAATATTTCAGGCAACATTTGAGAGAGTTTGAGGTAACTATTGTCTTGCAAGAGATGTCATGAAAGGAAATGTCCTCCAGCTAATTGGCTGGCCCAGTTTCCATTTTCTCCACTTTGTTTGTCTTCTGATAAAATGTCCCTGACATCCAGAATGGCTTATTTTCATTCCAAGCATCAGACAGATCCCAGGCCCTCTCAGAAGTTTCCAGCCCCAGTAAGCATGACCAGTGCTGAATATGAAACGAACATGCTTTGCATTTTTGCGGAACTTTCCTCATGCACAATGTGGGGAACATTTTGGGCTTTCTTTTTTACGAAGTTCTAAAGTGCTGCTAAGAAATCTCAGCTTGCCCTGTGATATATAGCCCACGTACTTAATTCCTGAAATGTTAGCGAGGGGTCAGGACTTCCGATAAAAAATAGAGCTACATGCCCCCGTGTGGTCAAGTAGCAATATTGCACCTCCACAGAGTTAGGACAAATTTAGAGCAAATGCATCTTGAATTGGGGTTTCTTTTTTCACAGAATCACCAACATAGGCTTCATCTGGGGAGACTAGAAATGGACATAATCTTGGGCAGACGACATTTTAAAACATCATTACAAATTACCTTCTATACAAGGTATTTCTCGACTTCAATTCATTGCGACAAACACTAAATATTAATTAGGTTCAAGACTATGTAAGAATATCCAGGCAGAAATGAATCAATCTCTACCCTCAAAGAATTCACCTGCTTTCAGGAGATTATAATACACATCCAAGTAAATATAATAGAAGGTGATTTGAGTTGTGAGAACACCAGAAAGTAAGGAGGGATCAGAAAAAAAACTGAGAAGATTTGGCAACTAACTTGAGTTTTGAAAGAAAAGAAGAGTTAATTGATCTCTGAAAGGTAGAAATAAGGAGACATGCATTCCAACCATTCTTCTTGTTCAGTCGTGTCTGACTCTTCATTATTCCATTTGGGGTTTTCTAGGTAAAGATACTAGAGTAGTTTGCCATTTCCTTCTCCAACTCATTTTACAGATGAGGAAACTGAGGCAAACAGGGCTAAGTGTCTTGCCCACTGTCTGAGGCCAGATTTGAACTTAGGAAGATTGAGTCCTCCTGATTCTAGATCCAGCATTATATCCACTATACCACCTAGTTGTTCCATACCAAACATAAAGTATAATATATGTCCAAGTTGATGAAGGTGTGGCACAGAAGCCTCGGTATGCTGGAGGGAGCTGCTCTGTTCCCCCTCTCCACCCTGCCTGAGGACAATTTTTGCATGCCCCAGTCCAGTTACCCAAGGTGAGCACTTCCTCTGCTGTCTGGGATAATGGGGGAGAGGGCTCATAGCCAGCTGGAAGGTGCAGTTTGGGCATGTGATCTCTAAAAAGTTCACCAGTGTTAGTATATGTGGTCAGTGAAGATGGGAAATAGGGGATGTTTAAACTGGAAGCATCTAGTCATTTAGTTTTGTTGGAATGTGGTAGAACACATGAAGAGGAACTATGTAAAATCAGACTGAAAAAGATAGGTTGGAGCCAGAATGTGGAGAGACTTCAGTGCTAGGCTGAGGAGTTAATATTTTATCCTAAAGACCTTACCTTGTTTAGAACATTGTTATTTTTAACTCAACTTTCTCTCATAAAGTTTTATAGGCAGATTGAATAATGTATAGATTCTTACTCATATAGAAAACATTTCACAAATTTGTATGGAAAAGGAAGAGGAGCAGGTAGTATTATTTCCCTTCTGACTGTCAGGTAATTTTTAAAAAGAAAAAATAAGCTGTTACATTCAAAGGAAGATGGGATAGCATTTTCTACTTGTTCTCATAGGTCACCCGTCTCAGCCAGGCTAAACACAAACAGGTGTTACACCACAGCTCTTAAAACATCCCTGAAGTGATGGGACTATCTCAATATAGGCAGAGCTGTTTCAGAGAAATTTCCTCATCAAAGATTCATTTCTTTCCAGAATGCTTACTTCTTGCCTTGTGGAACTGGCACAAAGCACTGCCATAAGCCATCAGAAAATTGTCAGCAACACTCTTCTGCCTCACTAGTTAGCAGATTTATAAAAAGAAACAAAGCATGTCCAGGTAGATTTCTCCTGATGAATGGGAGTAAGGATGAGTAACTTGGAAGCCTTCCCACACACTAGTCATCCCAATTTTATTCTTTAAAAAATCCAAACTGCCCCTAAGCATAAGGATCAGTAGCCTAATTAAATGCACTCTGCCATGGTTAGCAACTCTTTCTTGTCTTTATTCATACTTACTAGTGCCATAGGCTGCCATAGTTCAAGTGGTTCCACAGGGGGCTCCATTGTTTTTCTACAATTCAGTGTGGAACTTAGTCAAATAACTCTCTAGGCTCTACTATTGCTGGCCATGGTGCTGACTGCTTTTCTGTTACTGCTAATAACAGGATTTCATAATACTTTGGATGGATCATTCTTGACCTTTTCAAGGTCAAATACAGTGCTTTATGTATAACAGGTATGTGAGAAGTATTTTAATTAAATAAAAAACTTTCCAGCAAAACTTTAGATTCCAATAGGGTAAGCAAGAGTTTTACGTGATGCTATCAGACTGATGTCATGAAAATTCCATGACTCCTCAGGTGGCACTGGGAATAGGATTGCTAGGCACTTCCACTTTCCTAGTATCCCTGTGATGAAGATATGATGTAGACATGCACACAAATATTCATATATTTTATACTGTATAATGCATATATATGTAGAATATCTAGGGGTATATATGTCCCCAAATGCATGTATACCCTAAATGTTTCACAGAATCTCCAAGTCAGAAGGGGCCTCAGAGGCCTCTACACCAAACTGTTCCTGAGCAAAGAATTCCCTTTGCAGCATAACTGACAAGTAGTCATTTCACTTTTTTTGGTTTGCAGACCTTCTCGAATCATTTCCTAAAACAGCCCATTACCCTTTTGGATAGTTCTAAAAGTTGGGAAGACTTTTCTGACAGCAAAATTAAATCTCTATCTAGAAAAAAATCTATTTATTCTTCCACCTGGGAGCCCTTCAGCTATATGAAGGAAACTATCATGTCTCAGCTCCTCTCTTGGGCTTTCTTAGACATAATAATTAGACAGTGGCTTATTCTATTGTTTTCTGTCCATTTACCTAATTGTAGTCATATGATTCTGCTTACTTCTCTCTGTATTGATTCATATAAATCTTTCCCATGTTCTGAATTCTTCATAGTCATAGTTCACAGTGATATCCATCTAGCTGTCAGTGTGGATTCCCTTCCCTCTTGCTTTCCTTCCCCCGACCCTGACACCAGACTGTCCAGAACTCACTGAAGACCCCTAATATTTACCTTTCTCTTTTTCCTCCCTTGACTTCATCAATGTTATATTCTAAAACTCTACCAGGAACTATACGTATTCTCACTGGCCTATAGTTGACAGACTCAATTCCATTTCCCTTTTTGAAAATTGAGATAACACTTTCCTCTTTCCAGCATTATAACATCTTTCTCCATTGTCCTTCAGAGATCACTGACTATGATGTAGAAATCACATCTGACAGTTCTAACAGTACTTTGGGGCAGAAGTGTGAAACTCTCAGGCCATAAGCAGCCTGCAGAATTCAGGTGTATAGACTAAACCATATTAAAATGTATTTAGGAAATGTTTAACAAAATAAATAAAAATATAATAGAACATAGATAATGGTCATTTGTAATTTTCTGCCTCAGTAGGCAACCAGTAGGGATCTGTTTCTATTTGAATTTTTTTTAATTCTTACTTTCTGTTTTAGAATCAATACAAGAAGAGCAGGGGTTAAATGATATGCTCAGGGTCACACTGCAAGGAAGTGTCTTAAGATCATATTTGAACTCAGGACTTTCCATATCCATCCCTGACTCTATCCACTGGCTGCTATATCTATTTGAATTTGACACCAGTGCCTTAGGATATAATTCATACATACATACATACATACATACATATGTATAATTCATACATCCTGGTGTCTTTCACTCATCAAGGGCAGCCAGGTGCTCTTTTATTATCTCTAGTTTTCCAGATTATCAACTTCTTTGCCATTTTATTTCTAGGTTAGTGCCATCCTGACCCCATGGTTGTTCTCTGTTGTTTCCCTTGCCCCTGCTCAAACTTCTAGGTTCTTAGTAGCAGAGAAAGAATTGAATTGTTAGTATTGAGGTGTGCCTGTGTGTAGGATTCATGTGGTATCTTCTCCATTCATTCACAGATTCAACAAAAATTTGTTGTGTGCTTACAATGTGCTAGTACCATAGAGAAATTCAAATTTAATCAGAAGACATATTCCCTGCCCTCAAGTAGTTCAGAGTTAGCTGGGGTAATGAGGCAAACAACATAAGGAATTCATTTATAATGCCTAGAAAATGAGAGATGCAGATAATGGCTTTTGAAAAGGGAGAGGCTATCATCAACTGGGCAATTATCAAAGGATTCAGTGGGGAATTGGAATCTGATCTGGACCTTAAGATAGGATTTTGATAGCTAAAAATGAGGGAATGAGTTTTGTGTTACAGAAAAGAGTCAGATTAAAGGAAGGTTTAGATTTGGGAAAGCACAGGGCATGTTCCACCTTAAAGACAGGAAGAATAGATTGTCTCCCCTACGATCCCAAGGACACCGAGGTACCACCAGTGTTTAAAGAGTTTAGAATTCATGGAGTTGCTTTTACATGGGAGGTTGCTTCTAAACCATTTGGATGACATGTCCCAGATGAGAAACCATCCTGCTCACCCCACAAGCCCACACTATCTCCTTTGCTCTCTGCATTTACTGGCAGGACACTCTCATTTGGGAACCACTGATATCCTCACTCATTTACCTTCTGAATCACAGTGTTTCTGTGTCGAGATGGGATTTTGTTGACTTTTCACTCTCTGTTCCGGTCGCTCTAAGATTCCTGTGTCATAGCAAAAGTAAATTTATGGAGCCCTAGAACACCAAAGGCCATAGTTGGGGATGGTTTAGAATTCCTGGGATCAGTATGGGTGCAACAACAGTCTCCAAATGCTTCATCAGTTTTAGGCCAATTAAGAATAGTATTCATTTTCCTCAGACCTTCTGCTGGTCCCTTGTTCAAATCCCTTTCATCGATATCTATTCCCAATTCCAAACTGGCCCTCCTGCAATCTTGCTCCACCTGGAAGTGCAGTCGAATCTGTAGTGAAGAAGACCAGGTTTGTACAAACTGCACAAGGGTCATGTTGGGATTGGGGCATAATTTACAGTGCATGAATAATTGGTCCTTTTAGGTGAGTATAAATCATGTCAGATTTATAGGGTCTGCCTTTCAGAGAGGTACTGATAAAAGGGTAGTGGCAAACAGTTTCACATCCCGAAGTGGGAAAACTCTGGGGAACCTTAAATTGAAACAGCTGGGTTGGAAATGCAGCAGGGTCTCTTTCACACCGTTCCCCTTGACCTGTGCCCCCCATCAGTGACCGAAGAGCTGTACAAATTGCTAACATGTATACCTTGCACGTTTCAGGGTCAGAGTAGAAGCCTGCTGATGCCTTCATGTGTGAGAGGAGATTCTTTTCAACCTTTTAGATCTAACTGAACCAGTCTTCTTTCCCAGGGCATGATGAGAAGGTAGAGAATGTACTGAAGGCAGGAACCTGCTGTGCCACTTGTAAGGAGTTCCACCAAATGAAACAGATGGTATTACAGTTGAAGCAAAAGGTATGCTCTCTGGGCCCATTTTGAAAAAGGGAATTGTGGGCAATGGATTGAAGTGGAGTCACATTTATTAAAGGAAAGGAAAATTGTATAAGGCACAGACTTGGGAAAATTCATCAACCAGAATAGCATTGAGCCCCAGTGAGTGTAACCCAAGCTCTCTGAGGGCAGGGTCTATGCATACTGTTCTTTGAAAATCCCATCCCAAGGGAGTCAGGTGGGTGGCTCAGTGGATTGAGACCCAGAGACAGGAGATTCTGGGTTCAAATCTGGTCTCAGACATTTCCCAGCTGTGTGACCCTGGGCAAGTCACTTAACCCCCCTTACCACTCTTCTGCCTTAGAACCAATACACAGTATTGATTCTAAGATGGAAGGTAAGAGTTTTTATAAAAATGAAAATCCCCTCCCATTGACTACTACTGTGCCTTATCCATAGTACAATTGGTGATCTATAAATGTCTGCTGAATCTGTTGAGTTTTATTTGGTGTCTGGGAAAATGCACAAGCTCAAGCCCTAGGAGTTCACAATAAAAAGGGGGAAAGTGAATAAAATACAGTAATAAGAAAGGTTCAGGTATGAACACTGTCCAAAAAAGAAAGTTTTCAAAATCAAGTCCCAGAGCACTGTGCACAATATAATCACTTTGTTAGTGGTGAATGCATGATTAGACCATGTAGCACATGTAGATCATATGAGCCATCACCATTTGTGACGGTGTGTTCCCTGAGTTTGAAATGGCTGCTCTTCCTAACACGTGGTCCCCAGGTGTAAGGCCCCCCACATGTGCTCTAATTTGATTTTTGAATGTGAACAATGTTTCTTCTGCTAAAGTTCATCATGAGCTTTTTGAAGTTTTCAGCTCAATGGTTACAGAGGATTTTCAGCTGACAAAAGGATTTCTAAGTGGTATGCAAAGTGTGCAAAGGAAAGCAGAGTTTGGAGGATGAAACCTCATCTGGGAAACACATGTGCAGGAGAGCAGCCATGTTTAACAAAGGGCACACCCAACCACAAATGGCTATAATTGATCGATCCACTCTTTAGTGTTGCCACACAAGCCTGACAAGAGATCATTTCAGAAAGTAAATGATTACACTCTCTGTTATATTAGGAATTTACCTTGTAAAACCAACTCATTGTAATAAACCTTGAGAAAATACAGAACTCTACACAGAGGAGTCGATCAATCAAAGTTTGTTTACTGATGAATAAATGAATATAGCTTTTAAAATGTCATTCATCAGGTCTCCTGACTTGCTAATATTATTAATGATTAATGAAGTACACAGTTTTATATGCTTTTGACAAAATTCTAGTTTGTTTAATTGATCTTGGTGTGGGTTCTCAGCACAACAAAAGTTGAGATCAAAAGGGTGAGTTAAGGTGTGTTATGTTCCAAGTTTAGCAAACAATAATGGATCTACAGCTACCCAGCTGTGTTACCTTGAGCAAGTCACTTTTAAAATAATAGATTTGTATTGATAGCTTTTGTTTTTTCATTGACTAGATTTTCCCTGTTAAAACCAACCTTTCACCATCCTTTAAAACAAAGATTTTTTTTAATGAAAAGAGAAAAATTCAATCAAATTAATCAATATAGTAAAAAAAAAACTGACAGGTGGGCAGTGTTCCACAAATATTGTTTCTGCAAAGGTGTCTCTGTGTGTGTGTGATATGAATGTGGGTGGAGTGTAGGTGAATGTCTTCTCATTTCTTCTTTGAGACCAAGTTTATTCTTTGTAATGTCAAGTATTCTTTTTTTATTCTTTTGTGATAGTTCTTTTCATTTACATTGTTGTAGTCATGTATATTATCCTGACTCTACTATTTCTGCTTACTTGATTTTGCAAGTAAGTCTCTCCATGCTTCTCTGTGCTCATTGGATCTATAATTTCATTTAGCACATGATCTTCATGTACCATAATTTGTTTAGCCATTGCCCGAACTGGTGGACATCTTCTTTGCTTCCATACTTAATCTTGCTGGGCCTCATTTTCCTCATCCATCAAATGAAGGAATTGAAAAATGAATGAAAACTATTTAGTAAGTATTTATTGAGTATAGATCTCTGTGCAAATAGCTCTGGAGATACAGATAGAAAAGCAAGATAATCTCTACTCTCAAGAAGTTCACATTCTTTATAGTTTTCAGCTGGAAGTTAGATGAAAAGATTCCAAGCTTCTTAGGATGCAACAGCAAAGCAGATGTTAATACATCTTCTTTATTGTTATTTCCATTGATATTCGTATCTCTTCCTGGTGCTGAACCATTTGATGATACCAAGGATTTTGGTGTCAAAATTTTTATTTTCTGGATCTTCTGTAGTTGTACTGGCTGAGGAGGCAGTGATCAGAACTCCCAGAGAAGCAATTGTTGGATCTTGTCTCATGGTAGTTGAGGTGATAGTGCTGGTTTGACTCACCTGGAATAGACAGCCTTCAGCCATTCCTTCAAGACATTTTGTTGCTTCAGCTAGCTTGGCCTACCTGTCCCATTGGTAACAGTTATGAGGTTGTTAATGGAGATGTCTGGTTCCTACTTCACAGGGCTTCTTTCCTAGGATGATGACTATATGGGACGGGCTATAAGTAAGATAGTTGGACCAGAAGAGTGCTGCTTTTCCTGAGGTTTTTGGCTATACATGATAGTAGATGGCAGCAGTTAGTAGTAACAGGGAAAGTGGACCCCTTCTCCATGATGATTTTGCTCCTCAATCCAAGGGTCCTTAACCATTTTTTATCATGGGGCTCTGACAAAGCCTATGGACCTCCTCTTAGAATCATTTTTTAAATTAACAATTAAGATAAATGCTCAGTTTAAGTTAGAGTTTAATGAAAATGAAGATTTAGTTTTTTTCCCCCATCCAAGTTCACAGCCCCTTTGAAATCTCTCCATGGACCTCATGCACTACATGCTAAGTCCATCATGTACTGCATGTTAAAAATCCTTGATCTGCAAATTGCTTTCCAGCTTCAGGAGTGGGGAAGGAATGAAGGAAGGAAGGAAGGAAGGAAGGAAGGAAGGAAGGAAGGAAGGAAGGAAGGAAGGAAGGAGAGAAAGAGAGAAAGAGAGAGAGAAGGAAAGAAAGAAAGAGAGAGAGAAGGAAAGAAAGAGAGAGAAGGAAAGAAAGAGAGAGAAAGAAAGAAAGAGAAAGAAAGAAAGAAAGAAAGAAAGAAAGAAAGAAGAGAAAGTAGAGAAAGAGAGAGAAAGAGAAATAGAGAAAGAAAGGGAGAGAAAGAAAGAGAAGGAAAGAAAGAAAGAGAGAGAAGGAAAGAGAGAAAGAAAGAAAGAGAGAAAGAAAGAAAGAGAGAAAGAAAGAAAGAGAGAAAGAAAGAGAGAGAGAAAGAAAGAAAGAAAGAAAGAAAGAAAGAAAGAAAGAAAGAAAGAAAGAAAGAAAGAAAGAAAGAAAGAAAGAAAGAAAGAAAGAAAGAAAGAAAGAAAGAAAGAAAGAAAGAAAGAAAGAAAGAAAGAAAGAAAGAAAGAAAGAAAGAAAGAAAGAAAGAAAGAATTTTTGACCTAAAACTTGTTCAAAGACCTTTTTGATCATAAATATTAGCCAAGCACAAAACAGGGTGATGCATGCTCACCAAAGTTGTTCAGTTGATTGGAAAGGTCAGCAGAGTCCAAGTTGAAGAGAGATTGTCTGTGGATGCCAAAGTCCTCCAAATTTTACCACTTGTTGATGATTTTGTACTAGTAGAATCAAGCCCCGAGCAGAAGTGTCAAATATATGAACTGTAAGCATGTGGCTTGCAACAGTCCAGACTGTGGCCCAAACTTGATTAAAATGTAATTGAGAAATATTTAACAAAATAAATAAACATAAACATGAAAAATGAACCCTTGATGTGGATGATGTCTGAAATCTCTTTGACTCTAAAGTTTCATTAATTCATTAAAATCTTTTAAGTGCCTAATGAGTGCAAGCACTGTGCTAGGTACTAGAGGAAGCAGAACATTTAGATAATACATAGTCCCTGCCCTACTGGAATATGCAGTCTTATTGAAGAAAAAACAAAACACACATGAGTTTAGTATGGAATATCACATATGAAATATATCAAAAATCTCTAGGACAAAATGCTTTGAAATAACTGAAAATTGAAATGCATCATCTGGAAAAGCTGTCATCTCCCTGTGACACTTCTAATACAGGTTGTGGTTTGTTCCAAGATTCAAGCATGAATAAAAATAAACCTTTACTTGCCCTTTGCAGGAAAGGAAAGGCTATTTATGTTCATTTTGAGTTATTACAATGGGATAATCAGAGCAGTCATTTTTGGCCTTCGAAGTGTTCCAAAAACTTTAATAATAAATGTCTTGAACTTAAATAAAAATGTAATGTTTGCAAAAAGAAACAGAAACCACCAAAGTTCAATGTGTGAGGCTAGAGGGAAAAATCTATGTTAATGGTCCCTAATGAGAATTTCAGCCATCACTTAAATAAACAAAGCAATAGGTTAATGAAAGAAACAGTTTCCTTGGCTCTCAGCCCACCAGTTTGCTGAATATTGGTAAACAGTAGCCAGTTGACAGAATTCAGCAGTGGTAGTTATGTGTTTAAATATCTAAGTAAGAATAAAACAGAAAATGGGAAATTTGAGAAGGCAGACAAACATGTGTGTATATGTAAATATAGATATTCCCACACACATACAAACATAAATATAGATCAGTGAGGAAAGGAAAGCAGTCCACTGCATTGAGGTTAATAAGTACTTATGCCAGATTCTCTTCATCCAATGCAGATTTCATAAAGAAAGTAATTTTCAAATTGCATGCTAATATTTAGAGGATCATAATTTCAGCTGATGCTCAGATTATCAAATTATAAATCTCTGCCCATTTGCTCACTGAATCCCAATGAATAGGGAGAAGATGCTTCAGTTGTGAAAGGTATTATAAAGGTGTGTGGGTGTTCAAGGAGGACCAGCACCTCTGGCTTGAGGATTCTCAAGACCTTTTCAGGACTACTCATTCATCTTTGGTGTCCGACTGGCACTCAGCTCTCACCTGTAGCTCCAAGAAGATGTAACTTGCACAGTGCCACACCCTGGAAAAACCATCTCAGCAGATGGGCTAGATCAGGTTGAGAGTAACTTATGAGACAAAATTCTTAGTGAGTTACAAGTGTCTGTCCCCAATCATGTGAAGCTTTCCCTCAGTTGAATGGGCTATTCCAATGGCTATGAAGGAGGCTAAAGCAGGCCACTGAAGAGTGCCTAAAGGTTGGTCAGACTTTGAAGACATCAAGGTCATCATCTACTGTATCTTGGACATCACCAGTTGTCCTGACTTGTTTTGCCACTAGTCTCAGATGGCTTTGGAAGAGAGAGTGAGGCTGATGATTTTGTGCAACAGTGCCTCACTTAAATCCAATTCAAGCACAAGTGATGTCAATGGTTCTCTTCAAAAACAAAGGATAATCAATAAGGGTATAATGATAAAAGAACTGAAGTTATAATTGAGGACTTGGGTCTATATTCTGGTAGTTATGCTACTTAACCATCTTTGTCATCTTGGGAAAGTCACTCAATCTTTCTGTGCCTCAGTTTCCTCATCTATAAAAAAAGGAGGAATAGCATTAGATGATCTCTAAGATTTCTTTCAACTTCATATGACCTGGTGAGTAGAACATCTAACTGAGATCATTCCATGAGATTCCAAGAAGCTCCATTTGTCAATCATATTTCTAATGGGGAAAGGGGTGGCATACATTTTTTAAAATTATCTATGGCAGAAGAATTACTAAGAGAGGGAAGAAACTTTGGCATAATGCTTTCTTTGAGGTGTTCCTGTATTGCCCCTAGCATAATGTTTTGAACACAGTAGGTGCTTATTAAATGTTTGTTTAATGAACAAGTGACTATGAGTAAAGGCACCTCTTTTGCACAAAGATCTTATTACTTCAATCCTTTGGATCAAGCCAAAGATAGACCTACTTTATAATGAAGTCTACTCTTTTTACTAAATAACATTCTAACATTGGCATTCAAGGACTATCTTTAGGAATAAGTCATTTTAAAATGTTCCAATAGATCTTGTACCCACTGTCACATAAGAAACATTGTGAAATCTAATTCTGGAAGGAGTATAACTAATATCTGTAGGTAGTTTACCAAGAACATTCACATACAGAATCATTTGGTCCTTACAACCTCCAAATGAGACAAGTATATTATTAACTTTTCACAGATGAAGAAACTGAGGATTAAAAAGAGTGGGTCACTTGCCTAAAGGCACATATGGCTGTAAGTGACCAAGACTACATCTTGTGGCCTCATTCAACACTCTTTCCACCAAATGATCCTGCCTCTAACACCAACCATCTGATATTTGTGGTCACAAATGAATGTTAAACATTAGTACAAATCAGCGCTGGGCTTGCAGAAATAATGATATCTGGTAACTTGGAACGTTGCCAGTACCATCATGAAAGATGGCACGAACAGAAGTCTAATCAAGCAATTGTAAGCCTAGTATAGCTATCCCCTATATCTGTAATGGGGAAAACCAGTTAAGAAAAACTGGAGTTGGTTTACAAATGACGCACTTGATCATTTATCTTTTAGACAGTGGTCTTTGTCCTGCCAACTCCTTAAAGATAAATTAGAGCCATGAACTCAGCCAGCTTCTCAGAGATCAGCCATTTTCCAGCACAAGCCTTTTGACATGATAAGGTATGCTTGCCAGAGGATAATTCCAGAGGAAACAAGACAAGGGAAATGATAGTTTGATACATTTTGCAAAGCCCACAGGGATGTAGGCTGAGGCAGGGATTAAAAAGTCCAGGGAATGACTTATTTTGTTACTGCCTATATCCCACAGAAGAGGGAGCAGGCTATCTACTCCATACCATGAAAGAGCTCAACCCAGACACTATATGGTTCGAGGGACCAAGCAAAAACTCATTTTGACTCAAGAATTAATTGAGCAATTTGTGCTCAGCACCATGATAAATGCTCTAAGTAGAGAAAGAAGTATAAGATTAGATCTTGCCTTCAAAGACTTTATAATTTCAACAAAAGAAGAATAAAAATTAAATTCAATTCATTTCAGCCAACATTTATCAAGAAATAATACATATGAGATATGTAGTAGTAATAAAAAATAGTTTCTATACATAAATTTATGGTTTATGAAGTTTACATGCATTTACTCATTTTATCCTCAAAACAATTCTAGAGTAGTGGTGCTAAGTGATATCATTATCCCCATTTTATAAATGTGAAAACATGAATAAGTGAGTTGCATATAGCAACATAAGCAGTAACTATGGGTATGATATTTCATCCTGGATCTCTTCTGAATCCAAGTTCAACTTCTTAAATATTATGTCATTCCTAAAACCAAGACAAATTCACAAGGAATAACTAAACGACAGCCAAAGATAGTAGTTAATTAAGAACTCAAATAGTAGTAAGACTGCAAATGTAATAGGACACGGAAAAGAGTTCAGTGTGTGGGGTCTGCTAGTTTTATGGCTTCAGATTCCTATCTCAGTTGTGCCTTTAGCTAGCTGATTAATTTGGGGGAATCTCTGTATCTTCATTTCTTCTGCAAGTATCATTGATAGCTCCCATCTGTAAAATGGGCCACCAGTCAGTGAATGCCAACCGATTTTCTCAGGGTTGTGAAAAATTGATTTCCATGTGACTGTGAGGCACTTTGCCAAATAGAAAGTTAAATCTTAATATTAAATTTTGAATATTATTATTATTAATGGTATGATTGATGTGCCACATGAAATGCAAGGAAACTGGGAAAATGTTGCTGCATCCTCCCTCCTAAACACTTTGCCTTCTTACACACACTTTTATAGTTATCACAGGGACTGGATCCAGGAATATAGAAAAGCAACACTTAAACAAACCAAAATCCTAACATCCAATCTCTACTTGCTGAAAGCACAGAGAAATAAAAGATAGCCAGAAAATAATTATCCTGCAGAGACCAGCCAGGAAACTGAGGTTAACACTCATTGGGTCACCCAGTGAATATGACAACTGAGTGGATTTTTCAAGGGTGAACAGGAATGCTTCTTAGGAGAGGGGTAGAGAAGGAGATTTTGGGAGATGTTCCTGAAGAAAAGGGTCACGTGGTCTCTGGCATCCAGAGTCTTGACTGCAGAATTTGATCATAAGATGTTAGAGGTAGAAGGGATCCATCCCTCTGAGCCCATATAGCAAAGCATTCTTTACCTTTCTTGTATCGGTCCAGTGAAGTCTTTAGACTCCTTCATAGAATAATGTTTTTAAATGCATAAAATAGAATACACTGGATTATGAAAGAAATACATTACATTGAAATGAAGTTTTCAGTGGCAGATAGGTGACACAGTGGATTGAGTACCTGCAGTCAAAAGGACTTGGGCTCAAATTTGACCTCAGATACTTCTTAGCCATGTGACCCTGGACAAGTCACTTAATCCTGATTGTCTAGCCCTTTATTTTCTGTCTTAAAGTTGTTACTAAGGAAGTAAGAATTGTTGGGTTTTCTTTTTAAACTAAATACAGTTTTCAAAATATAAAAAACAAATTCATGGACCCACGTCAAGAACCCTCAATGACTCAGTCACCTTATTTTACAAGTGATGGAAGTGAGGCATTAGATATAGGAAGGGAAGTGCCCTCTTAGTAAATGACAGAACTCAAACTGATATAGTACAATAGAAAGAACGGTGAACTTCACAGTCAGAGAATGTGAATCTTGTCTTTGCCGCATAGCACTTGTGTGAGTCGGGGCAAGACATTTTGCCTGTCTGAGCCTCATCTATAAAATGAGATGGGTCAGATTAGATGATCTCTGTAGCCTCTTTCAGCTCCAAAGTTTTGACTGTGAGAATCCAAAAGCCAAGTCCTCTGATTCCCAGGCTAGTGCTCTTTCCACTATGCCTCACCAAAGAACATTTTCCCCAGGAAATGAAGCAAAGATAGAATTTAGACCTTTTGGGGGGACACTATTACACTATTCCCCTCAGCCCCACCTCTGTTAATGAAATGCGTGTTTTAAGTTGTCCTTCCCACAGTGAGGAAAGAATTCCCCAGATCAATCCACATATTCTCTATCCTTCTAGAGACCAAAGGCACACATTAGTAGAAGAGCTGACTGGGATAAGGAGGCCAGTCTATGGCCATGAAGTTGACCACAAGGTTATCATTAAATGACCCCCAAGGTCTGGATCCTAATTTTATAAAGGTCCGGTTGGGATTTCTTCTGCACTAGCTTCTTCAAAGTAGCAAGGCTGTCAGTCTGACAACCTGACGTGGAAGACATTTATTATGTTGAGTCACATTTCATTATGGAGGCGTTCCATGGAAATCTGCTTTGTGAATCTTGAGTTTATTCCACTAACAAGTTAGTATGTTTCCATGAGCAAAGGATATTGTCAGCTTGTAAAAACATATCACATGAACACCAAACTCAGAAGGTCCCTGTGGGTGGAGAACACCAATGCCAGGGGGTAACTCTCAGAATCGTGTTTCAGAATGACGATGTTTAATAGAAACACCGCCGAGCATGAGGCCAGAAATAAACAGTAGAAAGATAAAAGTTTCTTTCATCACAGTGAAAGTCTATTGGCAGCAGAAAATTCTCATTCCTACCTATGTTATTCACACCTAATAATGTTTGCCCTGGTATTCTGGCTGTGGCTCAACAGATGTATTTACTGTCTTTGATATGTTTCCCTAGAGCCTATGCCAAACCTCCTGGCTATCTTTTCATTGTTTTTCCCTGTTCTTTTACTGTGGACATCAGTTCCCCTATGCATAATATTGGACATAATATATTTGAAATAGAGACTAGGAGATAAGTTCTGGGTTCATTCTACATAGTATCTTCCCTGTAGATAGATTGTATCCCAGAACTTTTTTTTTCCAATGTCATTCCTTCAACTTTAATTCTTCTTCATTAATCTGAACGCCGAAATAAGATAAAAAGTGGAGAGAGAAAAATGGAGATATATACTAGTGTGAAGAAGTGAAACTGAAGTTAGTCAGTGGCTGTCCTCCACTATCTTTCTTAGAAAGCAGAGAGTGATGTCATCTTCTTGGAGTGAGGATAAACCTCAGCATGGGCACTGAAAGGTTTGGAAAGCATGAAATCAAAGGCAGAAAAAGAGAGAAAGAAGGGGGGTGTCTGCCTGAGAAAATAGAAAGTGAAAAGTGAGCCCTGTAGAATAGTCATTCTGCTTTTGGCCAATATTACAGAGAAAGCACCCAATATTATTAAATGTCATTAACGTTATTAAAATAACAGATTGTAGCTCAGTAGTTCTATGTCCAAAGGTCACCAAATGGTATGCCCTGTTGCCTAACCACTTTTTCACAATGATATTTGCTATCATCAGAAATGTTAGACTCCTCTAAACCAAGCACATAAACCCAAAGTTACCTACCTGGATCCCAAGAGATTAAGGGATCCTGGAAGTCTGAATATGACACAGAGTAGGTCCAGAGGACTCCAAAATATTTCAGTCCAGTCCAGTCCAATTTTCAAAGGCAGGTGTAGGAAGGCTAATCGGTTTCAGAAAGAGCTGATTTCATCATTGTCCTAAAATTGTCTACTGGCATAGAGTTCATCATTGTCTTCTTCCCTGATAATCCCTTTAGTGTCTGAGAACCCACTTTCTGGAGTTATCTATCTGAATCAACTCTGACCCTCAGACTCCACAAATCCAAGTTGGCCTAGGAGATCTTTTTCCATTGAAGCTCATATATATATACCCTTACCTTCTGTTTTGGAATCAATACTGTGTATTGGCTCCAAGACAGAAGAGTGGTAAGGGCTAGGCAATGGGGGTTAAGTGACTTGCCCAGAGTCAGATTACTTCTATCATACATATGACCCAAGTTACTTTGATACATTGAAAGACTTTTTTTTAACCATTACTTTCTGTCAGTATCAATTCTAAGACAGAAGAGTGGCAAGAGTTAGGCAATTGGGGCTAAATGGCTTACCCAGGGTCACACAGCTACGAAACATCTGAGACCAGATTTGAAGCCAGGTCTTCTTGATTCCAGATCTATCTGCTGAGCTACCTAACTGCCTCTACACTGAAACATTTGTGATTTCATTGGTGTGGGTGAGCAAACCCTTCATTGGTGCAGATTGTTAACCTTTGTGTTTCAAGATTGATAGTAGCCAAAAAAAAGTCACCAAGCAACCTATCTTCTGGTCATGATCCTCTCTGAATATGAGGTTGATCCCCAGGTCAATAGGTAACTAAAGACCTATCATCACACTCATCCTCAAAGCCTTTACAGGTTGGTAGACTCTACTTGTGCTCCACTTGTGCTCAATGGATCATAGTGCAACATGGGGAATAGTGAATATGGAGTCATAGAATCTTGACTCAAATCCCAGGTCTACTACCACTTTGCTTCTTTTGTGACCTTGAAAAGCTACAACTTCCTTGGATTTCAGTTTCTTCATCTTTAAAGTGAGAGGTTTGAAGCAGTAGGACTCAATGGAAAGAATGCTGAATTTGTAGTCAAAAAACCTAGGTTCAAATCCTTGCTTTGATACATGATTTTTATGGGCTTGGAAAGCCACATATTTTCTTTGGGCCACAGTCTTCTAATCTAGAAAATGGAAGGGTTGGGTGAAATTACTTTTGAAGTCCCTTCTTGTTCTAAATACTTGATGTAAATGAATGCTTAACATTTGAGAATCCAGAGGGACCTCTAATTCTGAGGAGATACTTTGGTGAATGGCAGGCTGAACTATTAAAGTTTAAAAGTTTAAACACTATACAAAGGTTTTATGAACCTTATTAGTATGCTGGAAAGAATTTGATATTCTCTGCCTTCAGTTCAATCCAATTCAGCAAATGCCTATTAAGCACCTACTCTGTGTAAGACTCTGTACCAAGTCTTGAAGATAAGAAGACATACTTCTCCTCAGGGCTCAATTTAAAGTAGGACTAGATGGTCCCTGGGTTCCATCTAGTCGTAGCTTTCTCTGGTTCTTTGTAATATGAGCACAGCTATTTCTAAAACAAGCCATGAGCCTCTTCTTTCTAACAGTGGCATATTTCCCTCTTTTCAGATTGCACTGCTCCCGAACAATGCTGCTGACCTGGGCAAGCATGTCACTGTTGACAAGTTACTGGCTTCAAATACCTACTTACCAGGGCCCCCTGGGCAACCGGGAGGCCAGGGCCCCCCAGGTGAGTGAGAGGAGTAGGGAAAACCAGAGAGCAATGAAACAGTCTGGAAAACGCAGCAAAACTCTCCTGTGAGAAAATCACTTAATTTCTTGGTGCCTCAGTTTCCAAATATGTATGAAGAGGTTATAATCTCTATGGTTCTTCCAGATGTATTTCAGAAAAATAAGAGCAAGTTGCATTGTACTCATCAGCAAGTCATTATCCAATGCATCACTTATCGGTGGTAAATTGTAGGATTAATTGTGGGGTTAATAGTGGAAGATCTGAGATGACAACAAACTGATGGGGCATAAGCTATTTGATGAATTTCTAATTTATAAGTTTAAATAAATGGTTTTCAAGCCTGCACAACCAACATCCATTAGTATTTTAGAAGTAAAGAATCATTGCTCTTTCAGTAGATAAGTACCCTAAAGATAAATAAAATTTTCAGAAAAACCAAATGAAAACATTTGAACAGTAATTTCTCAGGGAATCAGTTGCCTTTGAGACTAAACATTAGCCCTTAAAGGAAAAATGGAGGTATAATTTTTTAAAAATATGAACTTTCTTATTTGTTGTTAGATTCTGATGGTCCACTCATGGTCAGTTCTATTTGTTTTTTTAATTAATGGTTGGGTTGTCTACAGTATATGTCATGTGCTTCTGCAATGTTGGTGGATATGAAGTAGAAAGTACAACTTCTGCCTCTGACTAATTTAAAGTCTAGTTGGGAAAATAAGACCACAATATTTAATTTTTTAGAATAAAGTATATTACTACATTGTTGGTAGAGATGTGAACCAGTCCAGTTATTCTGGAAAACAATTTAGAACTATGACCCCAGCGGCTATTAAACTATAAATACTCTTTGACCCAGCAGTGCCACTACTAGGTTTGTATCCCAAAGGCTCAAAGAAAGAGGAAAAATTCCCATATTAACAAAACCATGTATAACAGCTTTTTTCGTGGCAGAAAAAAAATTAGAACCAGGGTGAGTCCCCATCAATTGGAGTCAATTGAATAAGTTATGGTGTATGAATGTGATGAAATACTATTGTGCTACCAAAAATGATAAGGGAGATAACTTCAGAAAAACCTGAAAAGATTTATACAAACTGATGCAGAGTGAAGGGAACAGAACCAAAAAAATAAAATAAAATAAAACAATTCACACAATAGCAATATTGTAAAGATAAATATCATTGAAAGACTTCAAAACTCTAAAAATCATAATGTCCAACTATAATTCCAAAGCATTCATGATGAAACATAATATATATTCCAAAAAAAGAACCCATAGACTCAGAGTATAGACTGAAAGCAAGTTTCCTTCCTCCTTTCCTTTTCTTTGTTCTTTCCTTCTTTCCTTCTTTTGTTCCTTTCTGGATATTGTTAATACAGGAATTTGTTTTGCTTAACTATACATATTTGTACTGGGTTTTATTTTTTGTGCATTCTCAATGGATGGGTAAAAAGGAATTGAGAGGGAGAAAATTCAGAACTAAAACTAAAAATTAATTTTAAAAATGATCATTAGCATACACACATAAAATAAATGTAATTATGATCAATCAACCAATTAGCATTTATTGAATGTTTACTATATACCAGGAAGTGTGCTAAGTACTAGAGATATATAGGCAAAAAAAACCCAAAATCCAAAAAACAAAAACAATCCCTGTTCTCAAGAAACCAATATTCTGATGGAGGAACAACATGTAAATAACTAGTTAGATACAAGATTCCACCATAGCATAGGCGGAAAGTAATATGAAAGAGGAAGACTTTAACTTCTGGGAGAGTAAGGGAGGGCAGGAAAGTGGGACTTGAGCTGAGCCTTGAAGTCCAAGGAAATTAAAAGAAAGAGGTGATGATAATAGGTTTAAAACTTGAAGAGACCCTAAACAACCATAAAATACAGTTCCAGGTGAGGAAACAGTCCCAGAGAGATTAAGTAACTTTTCCAGGGATATACAGATAGCAAGTGTCAGAATTAAGATTTTGAAACTGTTCCTCTGACTCCAGATCCAATATTTTATTGTTTGTTTTTTAAACCCTTACCTTCCATCTTAAAATCAATGCAGTGTATTGGTTCTAAGGTAAAAGAGTGGTAAAGGCTAGGCAATGGGGGTCAAGTGACTTGCCCAGGGTCACACAGCTGCGCAGTGTCTGAGGCCCGATTTGAACCTGGGACCTCCCATCTCTAGACCTGACTCTCAATCCACTGAGCCACTCAGCTGCTCCCAGAGAGCCAAAGTTTTTTCATTTTACCATGAAGTACAAAATAGGAAGGCATTAGAGGTCAGAAAAAAAGAAAAAACATTATATACAGGAATGGTTAGGGTAAGCTTCATGGAAAGAAACAGGGCATAAGATGAGCCTTGAAGGATGACTAGGATTTGGTATGGGGAAACAAGAGAGCATATTCTAGTCAGGAGAAAAAGCAGAGGCTCTGGACCGAATTTTCTTTTTCTTCCCTGATTCTGTTCTTCTCATCTGTTTTTCCTTAAATGTGGTATTTTTGAGTATACATTTATCCACAGAATGAAAATTGATCTCCATTATAGCTTCCCTAGTGTAGGTCCTATGACTAACCTACTTCCTGATTTCTTTGGAAAATCTCTTATGTAGATATCTTGATATTTATCAATGCATATAGTGTCTTTTCTTATAAATTTACTTCAATCATGGGCTTCTTCCTACTTCTCAAAGCTTGGAATGGACTAACTTCAGTGGAGGGTGGTCATTTCTGATCTAACTTTATAAATACATACATACACACACACACACACACACACACACACACACACACACACACACACACACACACCCAAAGCAGGAATATGCCACAGGACCAAAAGAAAATTTTACTACATTTCTCCTTCTTGATTTCATTTTCCAACTCTCTGAATCCTTTCCATTTTTGCCCTCTGGTTTCTTACTTGGCTTGAGCTGTCCAGGGTACTGGATTTGGATTTTTTTTTTTAACATTCCAAAACCTCTACCCAGAGCAAAGCTTGAAGGGACCCTAAGCAGTCATATAACACATAAAATATGAAGATTCCTTTTAATTCTTTGTTTCTAATATCATAGGGTATTTTTCAGGTACCCTAAAATTTTTAAATTTAATTTTTATGTCAATATAATTTATATCATCCATATGATACAAAATTATCATTTTTCTGATATTTTGAGATCCATGTTCTCTCCTTCCCTCCAACCCTTTTCCCTCCCCAAGATGGCATGTAATATGATAACAGGTTGTACATATTTTATCATGCAACACAATTTCCATATTTATCATATTGTGAATAAAGACACCTTCCCTACCTTAGAGAAAAATCCTTGGAGATAAAGTGAAGAATCAATATGTTTTTAGACACCATCAATTCCTTCTATGGAAATGGATAGTCTTTTTCATTATGAGTCCTTTGGGGTTGTCCTGGATCCTTGCATTGCTGATATTAGTTCATTTATTTACAGTCGATCATCATACATTATTGATGTTACTGTGTACAGTATTCTCCTGGTTCTGCTCACTTCACTTTGTATCATTTCATTTGTCTTTCCAGAGTTTTCTTTTTGTGATCATCTTGTTTGTCATTTCTTATAGCACAATAGCATTCCATTACAATCGTATACCACAACTTGTTAAGCCATCCCCCAATTGATGTACAACCCTTCAGTTTCCAATTCTTTGCTACTACAAAGAGAATTGCTTTAAATGTGTTTGTACAAAGAGGTCCTTTTCCCTTATCTTTGATATCTTTGACATATAGACCTAGTAGTGTTATTGCTAGGTAAAAGGTACTCACAGTTTGATGGCCACTTGGGCATGGTTCCAAATTGCTCTCCAGAATGGTTGAATCATTTCACAGCTCCACCAACAGTATATTAGTATCCCAGTTTCTACCACATCTTCTCCAATATTTACCATTTTCTTTTTTTGCCATATTAACCAGTCTGGTAGATATGAAATAGTACCTCAGAGTTGTTTTAATTTGTGTTTCCCTAACTAATGATTATTTGGAGCATTATTTCATACCATTAAAATAATTTTAATTTCTTCATCACAGCATTACCTAAAACTTCTTCCATTGGTTTATTAGGACAGTTCCAAGGCTAATAAGATTTCCCTACAATATTCAATTAATATTCTAGCTCTGTATGTTAAGATAATTCAGTGATAGAATGTGCAAACTTTCAAAATAGAGTCTCAGGAAATTATCAAACATTTGGCAATATTCAGTTCCTAGAATTAGAAGGCAGGCTCTTGCACTCATTGCCTTCAGAGAATTTAAGGGTATGGAACTCCTCCCTCACATGTAATCCCTAACATGCACTTGCTTATAGTCCAATGCTTTCTGATGAGTTCATTCACTGTATAAGTTCCTGCAAAGCATTGGTCCTGGAAGTAGCTGATTCAGGGCTACTGAAGAAATTCATTTAGTCAAAAGAGGAGACCCATTTACTTCCCAACCACTTACCTGGAAATGGAATTCAAAATTGGGATGAGTGACAAGTGTGAATGAAATCTAAATCTGTCTGTGCTGTGACCGGTGTCTAGTCCTAAATGGACATCTATACAATCTGAAAATTCTAGGCTTTTTCATAGGGACCTGAAAACCACTTACTATACCCTAACATGGAAACTTTCTGCATAGTAGCAAAAGATAACTCTGCATCAAGGGTTATTACTATTTCATGTGTCATTGACCTATTTGACAATCTGATAAAGCCTGTGAACCCCTTCTTAGGAAAAAATAATGAATAAAATGAAATAATAAGATTCTAAAAGGAACCTATTATATTTAGGCACCAAAATTATCAATGCAGTTATCAAAGTATATATTTTAATATTTTAAGATACAACAGGTTAAGAAACCCTATTCTAAGATCAATCAGAATAAAATGGTAGTCAAGTCTTTTTGCATCTAGAAAAGAAAAGAGTGGGGACAAATACATTAAATTGACTTTTGGAGCAGATGAATCTACCAATTCCTAATATTCAGCTCTCAGGTTATTAGATTTACAGGATGTCTTTGAATTACAGGGTCACCTGGACCAAAAGGAAGCCCTGGATTTCCTGGTGTGCCTGGGCCTCCTGGTCAGCCTGGCCCCAGGGGCTCAATGGGACCCATTGGACCATCTCCTGACCTCTCTCACATTAAGCAAGGCCGTAGGGGACCTGTGGTTAGTATTTTTTTCTTCCAATCCAATTAGTATGGAGGGTTCTTTTTTTGCTTTCATTTCCTTTTCTTTTTAACAGAATTGCTTTGTCTTTTAGGGTCCACCAGGTGCTCCAGGAAGAGATGGTTCCAAGGTGTGTATTAAAAAAGTTCAGTGTTTGCAAGCTTAAATATTCCCTACCATCAAAATTATAAGCACCAATTAATCCCTAAACATTGTTTTAACACCCTCATTTTCCAAGAGGAGGGAAGAAACTGAGCCAAAGAAATATTCTCTGAAATGGGATGGTTGGGAGAAAACTTGGGGAAAAGTCTCATGAAGAAAACTGAAAAATCTTGAAGAAAATTCCCCTACCCTTTTTTAAACTCATCTCTATGGAACAATAGTAATACATGCTTTTCTCTCTTATCAAGAACTTTTGCTAGGCTCTTGCATTTTTTAATATATTTGACCCCTGGAACTAATTGGTAGTTTTACTTTGGGAACTATCTGCTAGCTAATATTGGTGAGATTTTGTGGGGTCTGTGAGGGAGGGGATGGAGTGGGAAATCCATGTGAATTCATTTACAAAGTTTGTGAGTAACTGCATGAGCTGCCTTCGGATGTGTGTGTTCATTTTGTTAAACCCAGTTTGGAAATATATGGCCTTGGAGAAAATCTGAGACATTGAACCTAGGCAGCTGTGTACAAATAAGTGGCCCCTGAGGCACAGTTGCAGGCTTACATTTGTTTTTAATCACAGAAGTTTGTTGCTTATTTTGTGTTTTGTTTCTTTATCTTTATTTTTTAAAGACTGAAATAGTAGATACTCATTCTAGATAGCAATCTTGTTGTTGATTTTTCTAGGGGGAGAGAGGAGCTCCTGGACCCAAAGGATCTCCAGTAAGTGGCATTATTTGTCCAATCTAAGATGGAGGCTTTTGAATGACTTTAATAGATTTTAAGGATGACCTTCTTACTTTTTCGTTTGGCTTTTCTGGATAGTGTTTTATTACTGTGAAAAGATCTGAAGCCAGTGATGCTGGTTTTCTTTTTTCTTAAATCATGGCTAATCTTTAGGGCAAGAATTCTTAACATAGAATCTATGAAATTAAAAAAAATTAACAGATGTATTCCAACATAACTGATTTATTTGTGATCCTATATATTTCATCTTACTCATTTAAAATCAGTATTCTGAGGAGTCCATAGGCTTCATCAGAGTGCCAAAGTGAAAAAGGTTTTAAAAAGAGCCCTAATCTTATCCAGGGGTTCTGTGAACACTAAGTACAAAAGAAGAAAAATTGGAAAAGAAAAAAGCATTTAACCCCACACAGTCTCAACATCCTAGAAACTTAACCACTGATTTAATCATCTGAACCAAGGATATCTTTATCACCATTAAGAAACATGCCTGCTTTTAAATGTTACTCTTTGGGAATATTATACAGAGTAAGCTAAACGTATATGACCTCTGCCCTCTGGAAGCTTACAATCTAAAACAGACACCATTACCACCAGAAACAGACTTATCAAAGATCAGGAAAAAATTCATAAACTTAACTAATATTTAACATATTGTACCTACAATGTCTTTTTGAGGTTGTAAAAGGCAGACAAAATGTCTGCTTCGATTGCCTCATATCACAACTAGAGGTGATGATCACTAAATTATCTTAAACAGATTTAATAACCAATATTTTAACAATGGAAAATAATGTGTCCTCTATATACAAAACTGGAAATCCTTTGATTCTTCCCCAATTATTGAAATTCTGATTTCTTTTTAACATGGCTTTTTGTTGCTTTTAAATTATTGTCTTTTTCCATGTGTGTAGGAGTCACAAAGTGTTTGTTTGGTTTTTTAGTAATCCTTACCTTACTTGGTATTGGTTCCAAGATAGAAAAATGGTATTACGTAATTAGAGTTATGACTTTTCCCAGAATTACATAGCTAGGAAGTATGTCAGGTCAGACTTGAACCCAGGACCTCTTGCCTCCAGGCTTGACACTCTACCTACTAAGTCACTTAGCTGTCCCAATGTGCTATTAAAATAGATATTAGTACATGCTACTCTGGGGAAATCTCTTAAGGTGATCATTCCAACTCTTCTGCTATTTTACAAATCAGGAAACTAAGGTATTGGAAGATTAAATAATCCATCCAAGATTATATGTAATTTGAAATTTCGAGAACCTCTGACTAATTATTGTCATCCCCAGAACCATTTAGCCTGAGCAATGGAGTTCAGCAAATATATTTCCCATCAGATTAGCAACTGACATTGAGCAGTAGATCTTAGAAAATTAAACCATCTTTAGACTTTCTAGGAGTTGACTAGGGTTGAGGCTGTAATATTCTGACTCTGAGTTTTGCTTCTAAACATATAGGGACCTCCTGGTTCTTTTGATTTTCTCTTGCTGATGATGGCTGACATCCGAAACGACATCGCAGAACTTCAGGAGAAGGTGTTTGGACACCGGACTCATTCATCAGCAGAGGAGTTTCCATTACCTCAGGAATTTACCAACTATCCAGATGTCTTAGACTTTGGCTCTGGAGAGGACTATCCAAAGAGAACTGAGACAAGAGACTCAAGAATTCACAAAGACTTATATCCTTAGCAGGACCTAGGTTTTTTCATGCCAAAAGTAAGGGATGAAAAGGTTTTTCCTCTCCTGAATTTCAGTGATGGAAAGAAAATGCACTGGGGATTTAAAAGATAGATTTTATTTTATTTACTCTTCCCCCTTGCTTTCCACCTTATACCTCCCTGCTTCCTCTAATAGCCCACTTTCCTTACCTATTGGTAAGTAGATCAGTAACTGGCTGATATACTTCCGAGCATGAGCCAATTGGGCTAATGAGATAGTTTCTCCATTAATTTCCTTCTTGTACAGCTAAAAGGCTTAAAACTTCCAGAGTATGGCCATCAGAAATCTGTTCATTTCCTAAAACCTCCCCAAAAATGAAAAAATAATTTGCCAGGTGATGCCAAAGTCACTTACAAAAAAAAAATGAAATTAAATAGTCAGCAAGCAATGATCAAGCACCTATTGTGTGCTTGACATTAGGTAAACAAAAATAAAATTGAAATAGTCCCTGCCCCAGAAAAGCTCCTAGCTCAATGGGGAAAACAACATGCATATAGACAGATACAAAATGATACAAGGCTAGTATTTGGAGCCATAATTTCATCGACAAAGGGACTTCCTTCATTAATCCAGACAATAACCTGTACATGCCTTCTCATCCTTTGGGATTCCTATTACAGAAAGAACAAAAGTAGCTATAAAGGAACAGAAGCTCCAAACCAGAAGCCTGGTCAACAGAAGATGACTTTCTTTTTGGAGAAGGGGAAATTCTCTATAATATTATGTGATTTGTCTACCATTAATAAGGCCCTTTCATTTTAAAAAGTTCATAATTAGATGAGGTTTCTTCCTGTCGCTAAATGAAGTAATAAGGACTGGGGGGAAATCAGAAGAATTATAATATTTGCCATTAGATATAATGCAGCTTTAACCCCCCCCCCAAAGTGACTATTAAAGTGTTTAGTCCTACCTGACTTTTAAGCAGTTACCACATTCAGAGTAAAAAGTGCAGTGTGCTGTAGGAACAAATTCAATATTCTTTTATACTAATGTCTTGAATATTACATATGGTAAAGAGATGAAATTTATTAATGCACATCAGAAACCATTGGAAAGTGATATGCCAGGAGATTTTCTAACTCTTCAGTCATGCAGGTAGACTTTGGAGAAATCTCTTGATTAAATCACAGACTGTTCATCAAAGCAGAATCACTGACCTCACAAGAGGGGAGAAGGGAATGAATTTCCTAGGCTAAACTGGTACCTGAAGAAACCTTGATGTGCACCTAGAGAGCCATCCTGCTGCATTTGGGACAGAGTAATCAAATTAGTGTAAAATGCAACGTCAGGCTGGATGAAAGCCTCTGGCATTTGGTCATTTTTCTTCTTGAGGCCAAAAACAGCTAAATCTACAGTTAAACTCTCCTTAACCAATATAAGGGCCTGTCATGAATCTCTGTCAACTTTGCCAGTATCACTGGTGCTATAATTATTATAGAAATTTAACTTAGTTGGGAGAGGGAGAAAACTGAACAAAAATGGACTTTCCTTAGGAAAAAAATTGTCCTCTTACTATTATTGTTATCCTATTGTTTATAAGGAAAAAAATCTACTTTCTTTTTTTGGGTTTTCTTGACAAAGAAACTGGAATGGTTTGCCATTTCCTTCTCTAGCTTTTTTTTTTTAAATAAATGAGGAAACGAAGGCAAACAGGGTTACACAGCCAGTAAGTGTCTGAGGCCAGATTTGAACTCAGGTCATCTTATTCCAGGGAATAAAACACTGGCACTCTCTCCACTGAGCCACCTATAGCTGCCCCTAAATTTGTGATTCTGATGGCCCTTTATGCTATTCTAGACTATGCAATTTCTCTTTCTACCGGGAAAAGTGAGGTCGCTAAGTGGTACAGCCCAATGGTCAGTGAGTAGAGGAAGCCAAGTGACAGAGTGGGTAAAGTGTTAAATTTGGAGGTAGGAAGTCTTGTTTTCAAACTCTGCCTTAGGCATTTCCCAGCTCTGTGATCCTAGGCAAGTCACTTAAAGTCTTAGTTCTTTGGTTTCCTTTTCTGTAAAATGACCATGTTGGACTTGTTGGCTTTTACCATCTTTTCCAGTTCTAAAACTACAACTTCAATTGTGCATAGGGCTTTTTGGGTGGGGCCTCATTGTGTTTTCATTTCATGTGTCATATTTTTATTTTATTTTGTTTTGTTTTGGCTATTCAGTCTTAAGAATGCTAGAGAAAAGGATGCCCTGGATACACATCTAAAGACCTGGCAGCAATAACCCCCTCCCCATCCTCTAGCACATGTACAATTCACACACCCATCAAATACCACAACCCAATCACAATTAGCCAACAGCTGTGCTCGGCATAAACAGACCAAATGTTTTCCAACCAAATGTCTAGATTGGCCCATCTAGCTTTACAAATACCTGTTTCTTTTCCAGCATCCCTCCTGCTTCCTTTGGTCCAGCCAGTTACTATGGTATGGCACTAGCCTTTTCCAATGCTGGGTTTCAGAAGAGATTTATTCAGCAGCTGTTGGTTCTGCCTGGAATATATTTAATGTTTTGCTTGTTTGTGGAGTACGTTATTTAAAGGGTGTGGATGGATGAATGCTTAAGAAAATAGTGCCGTGGATTATGAGAAATGATCGGATCTGTCTTTGATTTAACAAAAATGAAAATTGTTAATGCTTTTTTCCCCTCAAAACTACTATATATTTTTGGAAATTTCTTTATTGTCAAACACTCAGAAAACACAAACTTAACCATTTAGAGGGTTAAAGATTAGGATAATATATTCAGATTATATAAACTGAAGTCACATAAAGCTGAGATTCCTACACCTCTTTCAAAGAACATTATATGTGGGGAAATTATAGGCAAGCACACAGTTATCCCTTGTCTTTCATAATCTCAACCTGCTGGATCAGGTTGATTTATTGAATAATGCATACCCAAACACAGGCTTCTATCACAACATTCAATGAATATTTCACCTACCCAAAAGAGGTTTTTCAAAGAAGATGACATCAAATAGAGCATTACTTTTATTCCCAATGTATCTTTTAGTTATATTTAAAATAATCAAAATTTCCATATATATAAAGATACTATTTCCGTTCTCAACCGAATGAACAACTATATTTTAGGTAGAGAACAAGTAGAATACACTCAACTGTATATATTTCATGTTAAGTATTATTTAGAATCACCTTCAATGCTTCAGGATAAATTTGGTTTCAAAGTGTTTGTATCCATGTAACTCAGACTTAAATTGTTTGAGAACGTTTTCTTAAATCTTTTTTGTTGTTGTTATAAGATTTTTTTTCTTTGCTGAAAAAATGTAATGTGGAAATTGTCTGCAGGGCAGGCAGAATTACATTTCGTTTTAAGAACATTCCTAGTGTCCTGAGAGAGCTCTGGATAGTGAAGGAATGTGCCCTCCTGTGCTCCAGAGTAGGGCAAAAACCCAACCTCAACTTCCTAGATTAATTCACAAATGGAGCCAGATAAAGAATTAGTCCCTGTGCAGCTTCAGATGACTGGTGGATACAGTAAGCATACATGCGCTGCCATACTACCTGCATAAATACCCAGTTTAAGTTGTGCCTGGCAAAGGGACTCTCTTTGCCCAAAGGTGCAAGAAGGCATTACCCATGGAAAGCCACAGAAAAGGAGATACCGAGGGCATCCCTCTATGGAGGTTCTGGAAGCAATATTCTCTGTGTACTATTTTAAGCCCTGCCTCCTCACCCTTCTCCCAGAGTGGGCATTGTGGGGTTATCATACATATGTACACACACGTGTGTGTGTCAGACACATTTTACAAAGATTTGCCACATCCACACAAATTTCCTCAAAGAGAAACATTTTATATAAAAATTGAATCAGAGTTTTTGTTAAGTAGTTATTAATAATGTTATTAATAACAAAGTGATTCTTTTCTCTCTATTATTAATAATGTTATTAATAACAAAGTGATGAATAACATTATTAATAATAGAGAGAAAAGGATTTTCTCTGAAAGTATCAACATGTTCCATGACAGAAAATCAATAGTAGGTTTCAATTTGCCCAGAAGTGCCACTCTATTTCCAGAGTGAAGACTGTCTGCCTTGGTAGCATTCCTACTCCCCATGATGGGAAGAAAAGCCATTGCTTTAGGAAAATCAGAGACGAGGGAGAGCTTTTGTCAAATGCTCACCTCTCCCCCTGCCTCCTGTTTCCCACCAGCATGTGCACATTCCACACAGAGCTAGAGGTCATTACCACTCTGATAGGCTCACATCAGTTCAAGTCAACAAACATGTACTAAGGCTCAGAGAGAGTTCCCTGCGACTGTATTTCTGTAACGAGTCTGTATCTCCTAGTGACTGGTCATCCACTTCAGTAATCATATTGCTCCTTATTTATAACAGGCATATGAAATACATAGGTTGATATTCCAAACAGTTATGTATGTGATTTCCATGAAGATCATTTATTATGTATGCTTAATTACAAAGTTATTTTTTCGTATATTTTTGTGCTTGTCTTTTGTCATAAAGTTTGTTCCCTTTGAAGAGTCAAATTTTGATTTGGTAACCAGCAAATATGGGTAGGAGGACTGGTTGAGGGAACCCTGATCAACTGATTCATCCATTCAATTTGATGAAATTTCTGGATGGAATGATCAGGTAACAGACAACGAGAACGAAGCGAATGTCCCTTTCAGACTCTAGTAGCCCATTCGTGACTTGCAATAGACTGCCAAGCCCTGGATAAAGGCAACTTTAAATGATTAAATGAAATTATTTTAATGCCCTTTTGTGGCCTACATTAAAAACTGATTCTACTCTAAGACAGTTGAGAAGAGGGGGGAAATCTGGCTCAAGAAGAAGCTCGTAAGTACTCATGTCATCTTTTTCTTTATGTTTCTTGGAACATACTGAGGAGACTAATGAAGGTGTATTTCTTTCTCCTCTTCCCACCCAGTGTGTTGGCCTTTTGCAGTAGAAGCTAATGAGTGTAGGAGACTTGAACAAATGCAGTATGAGAGAAGAGTGTGAATGCCAAATTGAGTTGTGTCAGTGAGGGGAATCAAATGTTGGTCCCCACAACTAGGAAGAAGAAGAAGAAGAAGCCAGAAGATGGCAGAGCTCAGAGCTGAGACTCTGGTTGGTCTCATGGTGTGGGTTCCAGTTCTTTCCAATGATGCAAAGCAGTCCCCCAAGGAAGGATGTCAGCTGAGTCAGTGGCTGGATTAATGGTAACTACAGCTAAGCAGCAAAGTGGCACCCATCTGAACTTCCAGTGGAATAGCATTCTGCAAGGTCTGGTGAAGCAGCATCCCACCCTGGTCTCACAGTATGGATACTACTGTAATGGCTACAGCTAGATCCACTTTAAAGTATAATGCCCTTATAAGGCAGCTGGGCTGCTCAGGTCTAGAGATGGGAGGTCCTGGGTTCAAATCTGATCTCAGATACTTCCTAACTGTGGGACCCTGAGCAAATCATTGCCTAGCCCTTACATTCTTCTGCCTTGGAACCAATATATAGCATTGATTCTAAGATGGAAGATTAGAGTTTAAGTATACATGTTTATATAAGTCAAAGTCTGAAAATATTGCATTCTTTTTTGTTATCGATTGCCTGCCCCTTTTGTTCCATAATTCCATCAAGCAGACAGGGGAACCCAATTGATCAATGGTTCTCTGATTAATCCCTTACTTCACAAACAAAACCATTAAAGAAACATGAGTGTGAATCATCTAATCTACCTTACAGGCAAGAGTCAAAGCCTCCATCTTGTTTCCTGTGCCTCATGGATATTGCCTCCCAATCTCAGAGAGTGACTGAAATCCTTAAGTCCAATGCAAGGCTTCTGAATCCAAATTCAACCATTGTGGGGAAAACTACTGTAACTAGTAACCAGAGAAGTGCTGGCAAATAATAACCAGCTTGGGGTGGGGGGAGGAAATATATTTAATCATGATATATATAATCTGCATAATATTTTCTCCATCATTTTCTTAAGCCTAGACAAACCACAAGACAATAAATCAATCTCTGATTTATAGCACTGATTTCCAGGGAATAAATGAAAATTTAGCAGTCAGCTCTTGAACCCTGGTTAAACTGCCCCCAGGACACTCCCACACAGAATCATGGTTCTAGGAGGCAATAATGAAATCTCCCCCTGCTGGAAGACACTTGGAGTGTAGTAAAGGTCCACAGTAGGAAAATATGGAAAACAAGGAAGATTTCCATTTACTCTGGACAAGGTCACTTGAGTTTTTCAGAGTGAAATTGGAATGTGTAGTCCTACCATGGCAAAGATCTTAGCATCCACTTTGAGGCAAATGACAGCTTCCATTGGACTGGGCGCTCTTCCAAATAATAGTAATAATAATAATGAAGAAAAACCTAGCATTCATATAGTGTTTTAAGGTTTATAAAGTGTTTTACATATGTTAGCTCATTTGATCCTCACAATAGCCTGGGAGCTGGGTACTATTATTATCTCCATTTTATAAATGAAGAAACCAAGGCAAACAGAGGTTAAATGACTCACCCAGAGTCACTGTATTAGGAACTGTCTAAGACTGGATTTGAGTTCAGGTCTTTCTGACTAGATTCAGTGCTCTTGTCCACTTTGAGCTTGTTCCCAGGGAAATTCTTGATAATTCTCTCTGTGAAACAGTGATCTGTGGAAATATGCACAATTTATTCACATTTAATACATGTTTTCAGCCTGCTTAATTGAAAGAGCAGCTTTCTGGATTGAGATCTGGACAAAAAATTTAACCTTCTTGTCTCCTGACATCAAATTTGTGTGATTGGTGGGTAACTTGAGTGCCTTTGTGTGGTTCCAACCTTGACTCTCATAAAGTGATTTAGACTTGTTTTTCCCCAAGGAGGGTATTGGAGTTTTGGAAAAGAATGACCTGCTTTTGAAATTCAAGGCTGTGGGATATAAACAACTCTATATCTTGGACATTCAAAACCCACGCCTGCTTGTGTCTTGAATGAAGTTTACAGGGTGGTCACTCCAGCAGATTGTGTTCAGCTGTGGGTGAGCCAAGAAGAAATCTATACTGTGTTTGTGGTTGAGTTGTAAAAGTCTAGACTCTAAAGTATTGGTAGGTAGAGGGAAAATGGAAATGGCTTATGAAAATAGGGAATCTGGGCTACACTGACACACCCCATATTCTGCAAAATTAAATTGCTCTAGAGAATTCATTCAAAATCGCACAAGACCATACATTTAAAACCAGAAACTTCCCTAATCGAATCCTCTCATATTATTAATAAGGAAGTTCGAGGTTTGTTGCCTGCTGTCCCACAAATAGTAAATGACATGGGCAGAAGCTCTGACTCCAAATTCAGTGCTCTTCCTACTCTACCATAAGTTGGCTGTTACTTGAGGTTGTGACTACCTCTAAAACTGAAAGACTAGTTGGTTGAGGAAGTTAAGATTTATAAAGTAAATTGTAAATTGTTTAAGGATGCAAGTTCATAGCAACCTTGATTGGTATGCATTTATTATCACTATCAAGGAACTGTATGACTATTATCCTTACAATAACTTCTGTTCTCAATGTAATAATAATACCAACAATAATAATTGATATTTATGTAACACATCTAAATTTGTGTGATCTTTCAAAGTGCTTTGCATAGATTATTTCATTTGAACCAGTGCTCCACACCAATTCCAGATAGCTCATAGATTTAGAGAAGAAGAAAACTTTCATTGTTGCTTTTCAGTCATTTTCAGTTGTGTCCAATTCTTCAGGACCCCATTTGAGATTTTCTTGGCCAAGATAATGAAGTGGTTTGCCATTTCCCTGTCCAGCTCATTTTAGAGATGGGGAAACTGAGGCAAACAGAGTTAAGTGACTTACAAAGATAGTAAGGGTCCAAGGTCAGATTTGAACTCAGAAAAATGAGTCTTCCTGACTCGAGACCCAGCACACTACCCATTGCACCACTTAGTTGCCACAGAAGAACACTCACAAGCCATTTATACAGAAGGTATCAAACACTCTGACCTGTGAACCACATGTAGCCTGCAACAGTCCTAAGGGCAACTCAAACCAGATTAAAATATAATTAAAATATAATAAAATGAATAAAAATACAATATAACATGTTAATATATAATTTTTTAAGTCAATATGCAGCCTGAAGTGATGCCCATGTATGGTTTTGGGCCCCCATTTCTATTTGGAGTTGCTCCCAATGATTTATACCAACTAACCTCATTTTCTACATAAGAAAACTAAAGGCCAAAAAGGTTAAATGACTTGACTAAGGTCATAAGTGGCACAGACAGAATTTGAACTCATCTTTTTTTACTCTAAAATGCAGTGCTTTTTCCACCACACCAGACTTCCAGAAATATTCTTTCCCAATTGTCATAAAGGTACTCTTCATTTGGCTTCTTTGCCATTTCATTTCAGTGATAATCATAAATTTCATTTCTAGAACACTTGGGTTCTAGATATATAGGTTCAAAACACCTTCCTCAAAACAAATCTGTGAGGTAGGTAGTTCAGATATTATTACCCTCATTTTACAGATGGGAAAAATGAGGAATAGAATACTTAAGTGATTTGCCCCAGACCTATAGCTAATAAGGGCTGAATTTGAGATAATAAATCCACCAACTTTTGCATCTACCTCTCTCTTCTGACCTCGTCTCTAACACATCTGATTTTTCTCCATTTAAGAATCTACTTTATTAAATCTGCTATTAAAAAAAAAAACCTTACCTTTCATCTTAGAAGTAATACTGTGCATTAGTTCCAAGAAAGAAGAGTAGTAAATGCTGAGCAATTCAAGTTAAGTCATTTACCCAGGCTCACACAGGTAGGAAGAGTCTAAGGCTGGAACCCAGGATCTCCTGTCTACGTACTGAGTCACCTAGCTGCCCATAATTAGTACTTTTTAGAATTTCCTTTTAAGTGAATGTCCAGCTCCAGAGAAAGAATTGATAAACAGACACATGGAAGGCATAGCCTATATATCCATATTTTATGCATATATATATGTGTGTGAAGAGATGCCTTCTCTAGTGCAGGGAGGGGTAGGAAGGAGAGAGCTACCTGGGAATTTTAACACAATCAACAAATTAATTAATAATTTTTAAAGATCTTTTAAGAATTGACCGAATTTTAAGATGCAGATTCCACTGGGTAGAATCAGACATTATGCCATGTGACAGCTATCATCTCAGTTATCATGTTGACATCTATCAAGTCAAAAATCTAAGTACCTACTATGTGCTAGACACTGTACTGTATTGAGGAGCCCCAAAAAAGGCAAAAATTAATCTTTACTCTCACAGTCTAATTGGAGAAACAATATGCAAATAACTATATATAAATACTATATAGACAAATTACAGATGATCTTAGAGGAAAGAAACTAAATTAAGGGAAGGGTGGGATTTTCTTGGTGACTCAAAGGAAATCAGGGAAGCCAGCAGATGAAAATGAGAAGAGAGAATCTAATGGGAAATAGCCAGTAAGAAAGCTTGGGAGACGGAGTGTCTTGACTGAGGAAAAGCAAGGAAGTCACTGCCACAGAATTACAGAGTAAATGGAGGAGAGCAAAGTCTAAGAAGATTAGAAAGTTAGAAAGGACCCAGATTATGAATGGCTTTAAAAGCCTAAAAGAGACATTAATGCATTGCTGGTGGAGTTGTGAATTAATTCAACCATTCTGGATGGCAATTTGGAACTATGCCCAAAGGGCACTAAAAGACTGTTTGCCCTTTGATCCAGCCATAGCACTGCTGGGTTTGTACCCCAAAGAGATAATAAGGAAAAAGACTTGTACAAGAATATTCATAGCTGCGCTCTTTGTGGTGGTAAAAAAAATTGGAAAATTCAGGGATACCCTTCAATTGGGGAATAGCTGAACAAATTGTGGTATATGTTGGTGATGGAATACTATTGTGCTAAAAGGAATAATAAAGTGGAGGAATTCCATGGAGACTGGAACAACCTCCAGGAATTGATGCAGACTGAAAGGAGCAGAACCAGGAGAACATTGTACACAGAAACTGATACATTGTGGCACAATCAAATGTAATGGACTTCTCTACTAGCAGCAATGCAATGATCCAGGACAATTCTGAGGGACTTATGAGAAAGAACACTATCCACATCCAGAAAAAGGACTGTGGGAGTAGAAACACAGAAGAAAAACAACTGCTTGATTACATAGGTGGAGGGGGATATGATTGCGGATGTAGGCTCTAAGCGATTAGCCTAATGCAAATATTAATAATACGGAAATAAATCTTGATCAGTGACACATATAAAACCCAGTGGAATTGCGAGTTGGCTATAGGAGGGGAGTAGGAGGAGGGAAGGGAAAGAACATGAATCATAGTAACCATGGAAAAATATTCTAAATTAATTAAATAAAACTTTTCAAATCAAAAAATAAAATTAAATCCTAAAAGAGTATTTGATATTTGATGCCAGCCAGCTGAAATCCAGAATGGGACCCAAGACTGTTTCCTGGAAATGGCACCAGGAAGAAGGAAAAGACTTATAATAAGAAAGTATAGAAGAAGTCAGAGACAACTTTCACCTACTCTATAATTTTTATTATGGTTGGCTTGTATCGGCTTTATTTAAAGCTGCTCTGGCCCTGTAACTTAAAAATACATTTTTTTATGCCACAGATTGCCAACCTCAAGTTCTGCCCCTAAGGGGCAGAAGTGAGACTACAGATTAATGGCTTTGCTGTCCCAAACACATTCCCTTCTTCCATGATGAGCAGGTTGTTCAGGATATTCCAAGGCTCCTGGTTTCTGTTCCATTTCTGGCTGTTTGACAACTTTCAGTCTGAATTCCCTGCTCTCACTTCTCAATTTCCCACCACAGCTGCTCATCAACCTCCCTCACTTCTACTGTGTCTGAAGGGTTTGGGAATGAAAGCTGGAAGAGGAAATTATTAAATCATAATGAAAACCGTATCTGTGCAGCTCAGATTTTACTATATAAATAGTTTGCATAATGCACATTGGAATAGAATGGCTTCTAACATTTCAAGTTTTTGTTGTTATTATTGTGTTTTTTTAAAGCCTCGAAATTTTTCTTTACTTTAAGCTTTTTTCATGTTTCCCAGCAGAAGCTTAGGAAGACTGTATATTTCCTGAATCATCCATGAGATTGCTCTTGACCCTCTCCCCCTCCTAATTTGTTAGAATTAATTCACTTCGGCAATCTACCCACTTTCACTGATGTACCATGTAGTGGGCAACATATGTCTCTTCCATATTTCAATGAGGTCATTTCTTTCCAATATAGTAAAAGTCTCAGCCAAAGCCATAAAAACTATATAAAACTATGGAAAGCCATATGCTGGTAATTTGCCTTAAGAAAAACCTGGAAAAGTGAAAGGTGCCACAAATTGAATTAGCTTCATATTATTCAGGGAGGAAATCACAGCTGAAAAACATTTCAAAAAGAGGTTACTTCTCATCAGCCTTCTAAGAGCCAAGTATATTTTTCTTTTCATACTTATTCTATAACTTTGTTCGAGGGTTTGTTAGCTGAAGGGGTACTGAGGAGATCAACCAGACTGACACATGAATTATATATAATTGTTCACATGCTTGGAAAGATGACAGCCTTTGACCTACAGTGATTTGTTAGCTTCTAAATAAATAAAATTTCCCAAAGGTGTTGGCATCTCAAGGCAAATATGTTTACCTTTGGGACCCAAGATGAACTCCAGGACCTATAAGAACCCATAAGGACCCATGCTCTTCCCAAGGCTTCACAGAACAAAATAGATGGCAAAGGGACCGAAAGCCAAATCTACTTCATTTCCAGGACATGACTTAAAGATCTAGTTATATGCTTCTGTAAAAAATAATTGTAGGAAGGACCATTATCCTTTAGTGGCCAAGGAAATATTACTTGTGCAGTTCCCCCACCTCACAGTGTTTTAGGAAATAGAATTAAAAGGACAAGGGGACAAATTCTTAAACACTTCCTTTGGAGTTTCCCCCTCTGAAGTGTGGCAATGAGTTGTTCTGCCACAATACCTCACCTCAACCAAAAAAGAAAACTCCCCCTTGGGCCTCACATTCTCCAGAAATCACACAAATTAGCCTCGCTACTTAAAGGTTATATTTAACTAGATTGTGATATTCTTCTACCTGGGAGAGATTTTTTTTTAATAGCAGAATAGCATTAGTAGGGATACTTTTTCCTTATTACCTCTTTGGGGTATGTTTGGGGTATGGGGTATTACCTCTATAGGGTACACAGTCAGCAGTGCTATGGCTGGATCAAAGGACAGACAGTCTTTTGGTGCCCTTTGAGCATAGCTTCAAATTGCCCTCCAGAAAGGTTGGATTGATTCACAAATCCACTAGCAATGCATTAATGTCCCAATTTTGCCACATGCCCTCTAACATTCATTACTTTCCTTTGCCGTCATGTTAGCCAATCTGCTAGGTGTGAGGTGATAGCTCAGAGTTGTTTTGATTTGCATTTCTCTGATTATTAGAGATTTAGAGCACTTTTTAATGTGATTAATAGTTTTGATTGCTTTATCTGAAAGTTGCCTATTCATGTCCCTTGCCCATTTTTCAAATGGAGAATGGCTTGATTTTTTGTACAATTGGTTTAGTTCTTTATAAATTTGAGTAATTAGACCTTTGTTAGAGATTTTTGTTATGAAGATTTTTTCTCAATTTGTTGCTTCCCTTCTAATTTTGGTTGCATTGGTTTTGTTTGTACAAAACCTTTTTAATTTAATGTCATCAAAATTATTTATTTTATATTTTGTCATTTTTTTCTAACTCTTACTTGGTCTTAAGATTTTCCTTTCCCAAAGATCTGACAAGTATACTATTCTGTGTTCACCTAATTGACTTATAGTTTCCTTCTTCATATTCAAGTCATTCACCCATTATGGGTTTATCTTGGTGTAGAGTGTGAGATGTTGATCCAAACCCAATCTCTCCCATACTGTCTTCCAATTTTCCCAACAGTTTTTCTCAAATAGTGGATTTTTGTCCCAAAAGTTGGGATCATGGGTTTATCATAGACAATCTTGTAGAGGTCACTTACCCCAAGTCTATTCCACTGATCCTCCTTTCTGTCTCTTAGCCATATTGTTTTGTTGACCACTGCTTTATAGTATAGTTTGAGATCTGGTACTGCTAGGCCATCTTTCTTCACTTGTTTTTTCACTATTTCCCTGGATATCCTTGATCTTTTGTTCTTCCAAATGAACTTTGTTATGTTTTTTTTTTTCTAATTCAGTGAAAAAGTTTCCTGGTAGTTGAATGGGTATATCACTAAATAAATAAGTTTAGGTAGGATTATCATTTTTATTATGTTAGCTCATCCTACCCATGAGCAATTAATGTTTTTCCAATTATTTAGATCTAGTTTTAATTGTGTGGAAAGTGTTTTGTAGTTGTGTTCACATAGTCCCCCTTTCTCTCGGCAGATAGATTCCTAAGTATTTTATATTGTCTAGGGTGATTTAAAATGGAATTTCTCTTTCTAACTCTTGCTGCTGAGATGTGTTGAAAATATACAGAAATGCTGATAATTTATGTGGGTTTATTTTGTATCCTACAACTTTGCTAAAGTTGTTGATTATTTTGACTAGCTTTTTAATTGATTCTCTAGGATTCTTTAAGTAGACCATCATATCATCTGCAAAGAGTGATAGTTTGGTCTCCTCATTGTCTATTTTAATACCTTCAGTTTCTTTTTCTTCTCTAATTGCTACTGCTTGTGTTTCTAGAACATTGTTAAATAATAGAGGTGGTAATGGGCATCCTTGTTTCACTCCTGATCTTACTGGGAAGGCTTCCAGTTTATCCCCATTGCAGATGATGTTTGCTGATGGTTTTAGATATATACTGTTTATTATTTTTAGGAAAGACCCTTCTATTCCTATGCTTTCTAGTGTTTTCAATAGGAATAAGTGTTGTATTTTGTCAAAGGCTTTTTCTGCATCCATTGAGATAATCATGTGATTTTTTGTTGGTTTGCTTGTTGATAGGGTCAATTATGTGGATGGTTTTCCTAATATTGAACCATCCTTGCATTCCTGGTATAAATCACACCTGATCATAATGAATAACCCTTGTGATCACTTGCTAGTATTCTATTTAAGATTTTCGCATCTATGTTCATTAGGGAGATTGTTCTATAGTTTTCTTTCTCTGTTTTTGACCTGCCTGACTTTGTAATCAGTACCATATTTGTGTCATAAAAGGAATTTGGTAGAACTCCTTCTTTCCTTATTATGTCAAATAATATGTATAGTACTGGGATAGTTGTTCTTTGAATATTTGAAAGAATTCACTTGTGAATCCATCAGGCCCTTAGGGAGTTCTTTGATGACTTGTTCAATTTCTTTTTCTGATATGGGATTATTTAAGCATTCTATTTTCTCTTCTGTTAATGTAGGCAATTTATATTTTTGTAAATATTCATCCATATCACCTAGATTTCCATATTTATTTCCATATAATTGGGCAAAATAATTTTTTAATGATTGCCTTAATTTCCTCTTCATTAGAGGTGAGGTCTCCCTTGTCATCTTTGATACTGTTAATTTGGTTTTCTTCTTTCCTTTTTTTATTAGATTGACCAGTACTTTGTCTATTTTATTTGTTTTTTCAAAATATCAGATTCTAGTCTTATTTATTAATTCAATGGTTCTTTCACTTTCAATTTTATTAATTTCTCCTTTAATTTTTAGGATCTCTAATTTAGTTTTCAACTGGGGATTTTTAATTTGTTCACTTTTAAATTTTTTGATTTTCATGTCCAATTCATTGACCTCTGCCCTCTCTAATTTGTTCATATATGAACTCAAGGATATAATTTCCCCTGAGTACTGCTTTGGATGCATCCCATAGGTTTTGAAAGGATGTCCCATCATTGTCATTTTCTCCAAAGAAATTTTAATTGTTTCTATGATTTGTTCTTTAATTGATTTTGGAGAATCATATTATTTAATTTCCAATTGATTTTTTATTTGCCTTTCCATGTACCCTTACTAATGATTATTTTCATTGCATTGTGATCTGGGAAGGTTGCATTTATTATTTCTGCTCTTTTGTACTTGTTTGCAATGTTTTTATGACCTAGTACATGACCAGTCTTTGTGAATGTACTATGTGCTGCTGAAATGATGGTGTATTCCTTTTTGTCCCTATTTATTTTTTCTCCACATATCTATTAACTCTAATTTTTCTAAGATTTCATTCACATCTCTTACCTCTTTCTTATTTATTTTTTGGTTAGATTTATCTAGATCTGATAGAGGAAGGTTTGGGGTCTCCCACAAGTATAGTTTTATTATCTATTTCATCATTGAGCTCCACTAGTTTCTCCTTTAGAAATTTGGATGCTATACCATTTGGTGCATAGATGTTGAGTGCTATCATTTCCTCATTGTCTATACCGCCTTTTATTGGGATGTAATTACTTTCCCTATCTCTCTTCACTAGATCCATTTTTACTTTGGCTTTGTCAGATATCATGATTATGACTCCTGCCTTCTTTTTCTCAGTTGATGCTCAATAGATTTTCCTCCATCCACTTACCTTTACCCTGTGTGTGTCTACTTTGCTGATGTGTGATTCTTGTAGACAATGTATGGTAGGATTTGGGTTGCTAATACACTCTGCCATTTGTTTTCATTTTATGGGTGAGTTCATTCCATTCACATTCAAAGTTATGAATGCCACTTGTGTATTCACCAACATTTTAATATCCTCTCTTAGTTCTGACCTTTCTTCTTTTGCTATATCCTTTTAAACTAGTGGTTTGTTTTTATTCAGTACCCCTAATCCCTACCCTTTCTGCCCCCTCTCTTTTTGTTCCCTTCTTATTATTATTTTTAGGGTCTAATAAGTTCCCTCTCTCATCCCTTTCCCTCCTTTTTTGTAGTCTGAGCCTCACTCCTCCCCCTTGGATTTTCCCTTCTCACTTTCCCTGTAGGGTAAGATAGAATTAGATACCCCAATGGATCTAGATTCTCTTCCCTCTTGGAACAAATTTCACTGAGAGTAAGGTTTAAGTATTACCTATTAGCACTCTTCCTCTCCTTCTTATAATAATATTCTTCCCCTCCCCTTTCTATTTGCCTCTTTGTGTGATGTAGATTATCCTATTTATCTTATTCCATCAAGTTTCTCTTGGTGTCATCTTTTATTCCCCTCTCCCTTTTTCTTTTTTTGCATATCATCTTGGACCACTTATTACCCCAATATCTACCTATGTATGATTCTTCTAATTACTATAATAGTGAATATAATTTTTGAGAGTTACAAATAATATTTTCCATATATTAATATAAACAATTTGATCTTATTAAAGCCTTTAAAGAAGAAAATTTAATTAGAAAAAACATTTTCCCCTTTCCCTCTCTTTCCTATTTACCTTTTTGGGTTTCTTTTGATTTTTGTGTTTGGATATCAAACTTTCCACTTAGTTCTGGTCTTTTCTTTACAAATACCTGGGAATCTTCTATTTTGTTCAATGCCCATAATTTCCCCTGGAAGCATATAGTCAGTTTTGATGGGTAGGTGATCGTCGGTTGTAGATCCAATTCTCTTGCCTTTCTGAATATCATATTCCAAGCCTTGTAGTCCTTTAGTGTGGAAGCTGCCAGATCTTGTGTAATCCTGATTGGTGCTCCTTGATATCTGAATTGTCTCTTTTTGGTTTCTTGTAAAAATTTCTTCTTAGCTTGAAAGCTCTTGAATTTGGCAATTACATTCCTGGGGGTTGTCTTTTGAGTATTTAGTGTAGAGGGTGTTCTATGAACTCTTTCAATGTCTATTTTGCCTCCTTGTTCAAGAACATCTGGGCAATTTTCTTGGATAATAATGTCAAGATTTCTGCTTTATTTCTGAGTTTTCAGGTAGATAAATGATTCTCAAATTGTCTCTTCCAGACCAATTTTAGTGGTCTATCATCTTATCAGTGAGATATTTTATGTTTTCTCCTATTTTGTCAGTCTTTTGACTTTGCTTTATTAATTCTTACTCTTTTGCAAGATCATTGGCTTCCAGTTGCCTAATTCTGGTTTTTAAAGACTGGTTTTCCTTTTCAGTTTTGTCTATCTTGCTTTTCATCCAGCTATTTCTCCAGTTGGGAGTTCCTGTACTTTAAACTGTTATTTTCTTTTTAAAACTATTTCCCACTTTTCTTGCTAAAATTCTTCCATCTTTTGGATAAGCTCCAATTTAAATTCTTCAAGAGCTTGTGGCCAATTTCCATTTTTTGGAAGGGCTTGAGTGCATTTATTTGTATGTCCTCTTCTGCTATTTCCTCTGTAGTCTGGATTTTTCCTCCAAAAAAATTACCCAGGGCCAATGCCTTCTTCTTATTCTTTTTGTTGTTGGAAAGTTGTTTTTCCTGGGCATTATTTGCCATCACTATGGTGGTTTTTCCTTCCCTTTCCAGTCAGAAGTCTAAGTAAAGAGGGCAGGCTCTCTGTGTATGGAACTAAGGAGCACAGTTTTTGCCTGAGACCACCCCTTGAGTCTCAGCAGCTTCTATTATTTGCTGCCCTTCTCTGAGATATCTCTGTGCATGTCCAAGGTCTGTGCTCTTCACCCTGCTGGGGTCTCAGGTCTATCTGCTCTCAGGGGTAGGTCCTTGGCGATCTTAGTCAGCTGCCAAGGACCTAGAGGCGCCCCTCACTTGCTCTAGAGGTGCCCCTCACTCACTTACTGATTCAAGTGCGCTGGCTCTGACTCTGTCTACATAGGTGGGGTGGGGCAGGGTTGATCAGCTTGTGTTTTGGTGGAAGCTATTTCACCCCCTTATCGTGTGGAAATGCCCAAATCCCATGTACCTCCCATGCTATGCCCTACTGTGGAATCCCTTCATTTATATAAATTTGTGTTTGGTTGTTTTGGGTTTTTTTGGCCTTTTGAGGTGGTCTGTATCAGTAGGTGGTGAGGAGAGGAAGAGTCCTGGGTCTACACTGCCACCATGTTTACCTGGAAGTATCCTCCCTCATCATTCTTAAAGAAAGCAATATCTTAGAGTGTCCCAAGGTGGTTATAGATCTGTGGCTACTTATCTTTGCAAATTGCCAAATATATCATACTTATTATATATTTCTCTATCTTCTTTATTATCTATAATAAATCAATTCATTCTTTTCGATATTCCTCTGCCTATCCATTTTATTGCTATTATCGCACTCCAGAAGGTCATTACCTCATGCCTAGATTACTATAAAAACCTACTTAGAGGGTCTCTCAATCCCTTCTTATTCCAGTTCATTTGACATACAGCTACCAGAATAATCACCTTCAAACAATATTTACATGAGCACATCACCCCTTTGCTTCCTTAAAAACCAATTTCCTGTTGTATCAAATCTAATTACTTAGCCTGGCATTCAAGGCACTTCAAAAATCAATCCCCATATTTCTCCAGTCTTCTCTCTTCTTATTTACAATTTGGTTTTTTTTGTCCCTCTCCTGACGTACTAATTCCCAACCCCATCTTCCTACATCTACAATACCATTTCCTCCAAATGACATGCCTTTCCCATCCCATTCTACCAATCCAATCTATCATCTCCCAGAGAATAAAGCTCAAATTTCTCCTTTAAATATTCTCATGCACATATAAACACAGGTTTATCAGTATAAAGAACTTCCCTCCATCTTCAAACATTGCAAATCATCTGCAATTATCAAGGCAATGTTTTCTGGTAGATAGAGTGGCAGACTTGGAGTCAGGAAAATCTAGGTTCAAATTTCATCTTTTACTGGTTGTTTTACCCTTTGCAAGTCACTTAACCTTTCTGAGGCACTCACATAGGGAATCCATAGTGGTTCTGTAGAAAGAATACTGGATTTGAAATCAGAGAACCTGGTCCAAACCCTATTTCCTGTGTGATCTTTGGCATATCCACCAACCACTCTGGGCCCAGGTTTCTTCATCTCTGCAATGAAGGAGTTTGGACAGATGACTTCTAAGGTCTTTTTCAAATATAAATCTGTGATCCCATGATCTCTGAGATCACTCTCAACTCTGAAACCCTGTGAGTTTATCACAAATTACCAAGGTGACAAGAGAGACCTGGCTACTAGAGTGACACCTTATGGAGTCTAAACCTTCATTAATCAATTTTGAAATGTCTTTAGTCTTTGAAAAAATTATCTCAGGGGTTTTCATTTTAATTACTTGAAACTACATTCTTCATCTTAGATAATGCTATGCTTTCCAATTTGCATCACTTCGGGGAATAGAAATTTAAGTTTTATGTTGTCTATCAAGATAGGCTTGGCTGCTTTCTTCCTTCTCCTTAGAAAGAATGTTTTTTATCTTAATAACCATACTCAAGAAATAGATAGATGATTAGCAATTCAATTATTAGTTCTTAATCTCTAATTATATTTCAATCCAATTCAACTAATATTTATTAAATATCTACTCAGCACAAAGTATTGTGCCAAGTTTTGGAGATTTAAGGAAAAAATGACAAAATATTTGCTCTCAAGGGGCTTGTGAAACACTAGGCTACCTGGGAGGGAAGAATGACACTACATATACCCATATAAGTGAATATAGGTGGGGACAGCTAGGTGGCTAAGTGAATAGAGCACCAGAGCAGGCCTAGAACTGGGAGAACTTGGGTTAAAGCTGGCTTTAGATACTTCCTAGCTGTGTGACCTTGATCATATCATTTAACCCTATTTGCCTGGCCCTTGCCCTTCTGACTTAAAGTTGTTTCTAAGAAAAAGGTAAAAGCTTTTTAAAGAGTGAATATAAGTGACTTAAGAGGAGAAAGCATAGGAGGTGGTCACAGAGTTGATGCTAAAAGTCAGAGATAAAATCCATCAATGGCCCACGTGAATAGTGATAGGCAAGAATCAGTGTCTTGAGTTTGGGAACTGTAGAGGGGTCTCACATGGCTGAAATCATTCAAGAAGGGGATAAAATATGAAATAAGACTAAAAAGATAGGCTAGAGCCATATTGTGAAAGGTTTTGAATACCAGATTGAGGTAACTTCAGTTACCTTTATTTCTGTTGATCCTCAAACAGATTTTTTTTTTAATTTGCACTTGGGGTTTATAATGATCATCCACTCTGTATATTCATTCAATTGTGGATCTGAAACTATGATTTTGTATGCAGATGTGTGACTTCATTGGGGTAGGGAACTCTAATCAAGAAATTCCATATGCCAGTGATGTCAAACCTTTTAGAGACCGAGTGCCTAAACTGCAATCCTGATGCCAGATGGGGGATGGGGAGGAAGTGCTCCCATTGGACTGCTGGGCAGAGGAGTGGGTGATGAGACAAATGTATTCAGGAATGCATGGAGGTGGGTAGGGAAGTAGCCCCCTCTGGCACATGTGCCATAGGTTCACCAACATGGCCCTAAGCCAATGCAAAGAGCCACTCACCTGCAAGTATAACTCATAGTCTTAAAGATTTGCTGGGGATGGGAAACAGGGCACAAAGCGGTTAAGTGACTTACTCATGTGCTTTTAATATGTGAAAGCATCCTGTGGTCTTTAATACTATGCCACTCATCAGAACTATACACTACATTTCCAGAAAAAGAGAAGAAGCTCTGTTGGGGCTCAGTCCTGTATTTCACAACTAAAATTACCTCAGGGAGCATGTGGAAAATCCAGACCTGGCCAAAGCTTTCCTTTTAATTTGGGGGAAAGTACGAAAATCAAATACATATGTGAGAAACAAAGTGTAGAGTTTTCTTGGATTCAAAATGGAGGATTGAAGGGAAAAACAACCAGCCACCACAATATATTTGTGGTTTTGTCCAGGAACACAATTTTTAAAATATGAAAGATAAACTCATAATCCAGATTATACTAAGGAAATATGATTTTTTAAAACCATCTAAATACCTGAGGGGACTGGCATGTCTCTGTTTGGGGACTAAAGATTAGGAACAGGGAAAGAAAATAAATGTTTTGCTCTGATTGAACTTTTTATGTTTTATGTGAATGTGTGAACACAGAATGAATAAAATATTTTATTTCTAAGGAATTGTTGAGGATAGCAAGAATATTTTCACATAAAGGGAAGTCTCCCATGTCCATTCAGACTGTAGAAAGCTGTCCCAATAAGAAATATCCCTGAGCAATTCAAGAGCCAGTTTCCCTGCCTCCCTAGGAAAACTAGAGTCAAGCCCTTTGGATGACATGAACACACCAAAAAGCTATCTCAGTTTTTTATTGCTTCCTGTTAGTTTCTTCACAGAATAGGACCTGGAATTTGGAAAAGGAACTGGTTCAGCTCCCAGAGTCTTCATCATAGTTGAATGTAGTCAAAAGCAATGGGTTAGATCATTTCTTTAGAAGTCTCCTTTGAGTGCAACAACTATTTATGGCAAATCCATTACCACTATCTCTCTAGCAGCCCTTTGGCCTTATGCAAAAAAAAATTGCAAGACACACCAAAAGAATAAAGCCCCTGGGATCACAATAGGAAATAGAATCAGAAAATCTTTTCAAAATAAACATAACTGGGAAAGAAAGTGAATATCTGGCCATATCCTTAGTTAATCATAGCATTTAGAGTTGGAAGGGACCTTTGAGACAATCTAATCCAGCCACCTACTTTTACAGATGAAGAAACCAAAACCCTGTGAGGTCATGAGATCATAGACTTAGAGCTGAAAGGAATCTTAGGAATTATTTAGTTCATCCTTCTCATTTTATAAAGTGAATCCCAGAGACATTAAGTGATTTGCCCAAAATCATGCAAGTTGTAAGCAGTAGTGTCAGGAATAGGAGGCAAATTTTTTTTCATCCAAATTCAGTATATTACTTCATTATGCCCTACAATTTCACTCCCCATTTGAATGAACTATGAATTCCAGCTTGCTCTCAAGAAAGGCTACACCTATTGTATTCTGGGAAAGTCACTGTTATTATCCACCTAAAACTAAAAGTATCCTCCTAATATTGGTAGAACTTTCAAGATGAATATCTCTCCATAACCAGTCATAAAAGAGGGAAAAGAAGGTATGTGAGTGGTCATTTGCTGCAAGACGCAGTAATAGTTTCTCTTGTGCTCCTCTACTCTTCTCTATTTCTTCTGTTCACCTTCTACCGCACCCTTCCTACTTATCAGACAATGCATTATAAACTCTTAGAGGACAAAGTATATATCTTATTTATTTTTACTCAAACTTTTTTTTTACATAAAGTTGGCCAATTATCCTTTAAATCCTAATGTAACAGCATTAAATCTCTGCTATTATGTCCTATTATGTCCTATTATGACTTCCCAAGAAGCAAAAATTAGTTGGGAGCCATCTTATTTGTAATTGCACCCCCAGTGATGTTATCTCTTTGGGGGCATTTTTACTGTTATGTTTATATATAACAGACATATATATACATATATATAACATATATAAATTAATGTATGTGAATAATATATAATATATGTGAAGATTGGATTTAGCTATTTCCTGTTTGTAACAATGAAGATACTTAATTTAACAAAATCAGGAATGTCTTGGGAACTCTAAATTACTCCACCCTACTTAAACCGTACTTTAGGGGAAGATAAAGTTGTAATCTCCTGATTGAACAATAAAGGTACTTAGTTCTCACCTTATAGTGAAGCTAGAACTTTAAGCTAAGTCTATTTTTAGGTCTTAATACAAAAAGGTGTTAAATAACTATAAAGGTTAAATTGATCACAAAAAGGTCAAGTAACTCACAAAAGGTGAACTTAACAAAGAAGTGTTAAGTAACTCTAAAGATATAATCAAATCAAAGAAGATGAGAACTAAAAGTATGGGAAGTCCTGGAGAAAAGCCTTTGATATGATTGGTAGATGTGAAAATTTAGAGGAGGAGACACAAAGGTGAAAGGTCTATACATTTGGGATTTTTGCTCCCTCTCTTTCCCTGATTGGCAGTGGAGAGTTAGCTGAGAGCAGCATGCTGGCCTTTCAACATCTTAGCATGGCTACAAGCTATTGTCTGGTTTGGTGGTGAGTTTCTGGCTGAATTTCCCTCCTTTACTTTTCCAACTTTATCCCCTTAGAAGCCTCTAATCTTCTTCAGAGACCTAGAGGTGGGGATTTTAAATCTCCCCCTGGCACAGGCCAGGTAGGAGAATCCTATATCTTCTTCCCTCCTATCCCTTAAATTCCCTTCCTCTAAATTAAATTACCATAAATTTCCAGACTGACTTGGGTATTTTATTTGGGATTTTCCCCGGTGGCCAATTAACTCTAGATCTTTAAGCCATAACCCTAAAATTATCTTTACATATATAATATAGATATATTTACTGTTGCCATTTTGCAGACTCCATCAGCACCTTGGGCAGAACCTATAAGAAACTATAAATTGAATAAGCACTAGATCAAGGGACAGCACCAAGGAGGTGGTAGCTCATCTTCATTCTGTTGGTTTTGTGGGCACAGAGGAGCCTGTAGTAAGGATTAAGCAGAAGGAAGAAGGAAGGAACTGTACAAATGACAGTCTTCTATTCACCCTGGCTGTAAAGTTTTGTAGCAGTTTTGGATGTTTTTGGAGAATGACTCAGATCCAGGTGAGTCCCCAAAGAGCATGGTCATGTTGTTGGAATGCCAAGATGTCCCTGACATTGATTCATCTCTGTGTGTCAACCTCAGAATGACATCCCCTAAGAAAGAGCATAAGAATAGGAGAATTGTGAATTTTGTGAGTTTGTGTGTATATTATGAGTGCATACGTGTGTGTGTGTGTGTGTGTGTGTGTGTGTGTGTGTCCTGGGGCTGTACTTATTACTTCCCAAGTAATTGGGAGTCAGGCTTTGGTATTAGATGAGTGTGGGATAATAAAGGCCCATTGAAACAGCCTAGAACTGCATCCTTGATATGATGCCTATTCAAGACACCACCTTCATTCACCTCAATTTGAAAATTCTAGATATACATGTTTTTGGATATCTATGAAAGTACATTATCCTTATACAACTGGGTTCTGTTTTGATTAAAATTGGAGTTGGTCCTTAGGGCCTAATAAAATTTATTAGGATGATTTGGATAGGTAGAAGATGAGAGAGAGGGAGAGAAAAGGGGCCCTAATCAAACTTTTCCATGTGGCTCCTCCAGCAGATCCCAGCATGCAAGTATGTAGGCAGAACACCAGAAACAGAGAGAGCTCAAACTTCCTGTTCAGCCCATTTTATAACCTCCTGACTCCCCTGCTCCTGTCCTAACCATCCAGGTAAAATTCAGGCTGATGCCAGGTGTAGAGGTAGTTGAAAGGAGATGATGTCACTGGTGCAACTCCAAAAAGGGGAAGGGTAAATTCCTTTCACACATATTATATTGTGGTTGAACTTAATACTGTGTTTTTGCAATCAATTATAATTAATTGAGTTATACTTCTACTTCCCTCAGCACACTGTCTTGTACATAATGAGTTTTTAAGACATTGTTGTTATTTATGTGCTGAATGAATATTTGCCATGTACGTTACTATATCCCTTCACATCATGACAAAGTCTGACTGCTCCTCCCACAGGGGAATAAAATCCAGAAGGATTTGAAAACCAAAAAATTGGATATTGAAGTTAATTTACAAAGGCAAACTATCTTCCTCCCAATGGACTGATTTAAAATAAGGCTATATCTGGGGGTATAAGAAAGGATCAAAATGAGTTATGTTAGTATATACTAAACCAGAAGAACTTTGGAATATCCTATGACCTTAGGCAATCTCTAGTCTGGGGCACTGTGGCAAGTAAGGTCTGCCAAAAATTTAGGATCCCTTTAGGATAAAGATCTAGACCAGCAATGACCCAGGACAATTCAGAGGAACCTATGAGAAAGAATGTTATCCACATCCAGAGAAAGAACTGTGGAAATGGAAATGCATTAGAAAAATTTGTGATGGATCACGTAATGTGATAGGAATATGATTGGGGTTTTGATGTTAAATGATAGCACTACTTCATATGTGAATGTTATATTAATCAAGTGGAAATAGATTTGAACAATGATACATGTATAACCTAGTGCAACTGCTAGTCAGATTCAGGAGGGGGGAGGAAAGAGCAGGGGGACAGAGGATGGGGCATGAATCATGTAACCATGGAAAAAATATTCTAAATAAAAAAGGGAAATAAAAAACTCTAGATCAAATCATACTTCTAAACTCCATGTAGGATAGAATAGTCTTGTTTGCCTTAGTTCAACCCCATACTTGTCCTCCACATTATCTACAGGATTCCCCTTGCACACAGTACTCTCTTCCTGACCTTTTTATCACTATATATATCTCTGGGGAACTATATTCTCTTGTGATTTTATAGTATTACTGTGTATTTACTAGTCTTATTCTTATCTTCATGTCTACAGTTCCAATCTTGCTGACAATGGCCCAGCACTTCTTACTATCCCTAAGACATCTCTATCCAAACACTTAAAGCTTCCCTCTGAAAGTCATCCCATCATCTTCATAATTTTAACTATTCATTGTTATTTATCTGAATGTCTATTGAATAAATTAGATGATTGCTTGTTCTTCTAAAATACAATTTTCCACCTTTAAGATGCCAAAGTGAAATATTATCCAAGAGAAATGTCAAATGCATAAAGGCTGTATCCTCAAAAAGTCTAAGTCCATAGTTTTTAAAAACATCAAGCCATGAAAATTCAAATTTACACAAAAATAAACTAGATAGCAATTTTTCCTTTTGTAAATGATTCGCAACAGTAGGATAGAGAGCTCCAGTACACTGAAGTATTATTCAGTGTATTAAGATTCTAGTTACATACATTTTCAAGAACATACTAGTTGTATAAAACAATATATGCCTTTAGAAAATTGGAGGGTAGAAGATCCAAGAGAGTGTAGGCAGTGTGATTCAGGGGAAAGAGTAATGAGTTTGGAGTCAGACAATCCGAGTTCTCTATTATAGATAATCACTTCCCTTTTCTGGGCCTCAGTTTACTCATCTTTAAAATTAGGAAATTGGACTAGATGATCTCTAAAGTCCCTTCTGCCTCCCAATTTGTGATCCTAAGTAAATCTTCAACTTATAACTATACAGAATTGCAGAAATTTCAAGTTGGAAGGGATCCAATTAGTCCCACTCAGACTGAATAAAGACTCTCCAACACATTTGATAAGAAATTGCTCGAAGACCTCTAATGAAGAGGATTCCACTACCTCCTGTGTATCCCATTTCCCTTTTGGATAGCCCTTTTCATTATTAAGAGCTTAGATATTGGGGGGGAGGGGGTAAGATTCAGAAGGCATAAGGCTTTGGTCCTAATAATTTTAGCTGTGTGACTTTGAACAAGTCACACAATCTCTCTTGGCCTCAGCTTTCTCATCTGTAAATAATGAAGAGTCCATAGTGGATGCTTGTTGGATCATTAAGAAGAGGATACACCTAGGTATCTTTGCTTTGAAACCGGGACATCTCAACTCCACTGAAGAGAAGCCGCACTATCCCAGTACTGCCTCAACTATCCAGTAGGTGGCACAATTGAGTCACGAGGGAAGCCTCCACACAGACTGGGCACTGAAGTCCCAAGTAGTACCAAAGAACGAGAGTGTCTCCGGGTGCTACTTTCATTCTTTGCCAATTGATGTTCCTGTTTAGAACACAGTCAGAGGAAGGCACTCTCCCAGACAGAACGTGCTGACAACAGTTTCAGAATATGCTCCAAGAAGAAGCAAGCCAAACTCGGAAGCCCTCTCAGAAATGCAAAGGCATTTTAATGCTTGACTTGTTGTGGGCTTCCCCCCAGTTGGAGACACTTTAGCAGGCGTTGCCACCACCCTGGTACAGTACAGGTCTTCCTCATCTCGCCCCTAGCCTATCATGCGCATGATGCTTGGTCTCTCTGGCATAAGTCCAGCATCATCACTTAGTCCATCCTCCCCTCGGCCACCAAAGTGATTTATTTTCCTAAAGTGAGTCGGACCCTGTTTGTCACCCATGTTTTCGAGAAACCACAGCTGCCCCCTAATCCCTACAGGATCAAATCTAAAATCTCCTATTCCCAATCAGTCCCCTCAACTTCTTACACTAACTTCTAATACCCCACCACACACACACACATCTACATATTCTTTGATTCAGTGACTGGCTTCCTTGACATCTGGCCCCAGACACTTCCTAGCTGTATGACCCTGGGCAAGTCACTTAACCTTCATTGCCTAGCCCTGATCACTCTTCTCTCTTGGAACCAATACACAGTATTGATTATATAGTGGAAGGTTAGAGTTTAAAAAAAATGAAACCCTCCCTGTAACTGCCCAGCTACAGAAGAGTATAGATTGGAATTCAAACAAGAATGTAAACCAGATCATAGACTTAGAGCTTACAGAAGTCATCCATTACAAATTTTCTAGATGAAAGAACTAAGATATAGAGGAGTAATATGACTTGCCTAGAGTCACACTGCAGACTGATTTAAACCTAGGCTCTCCAATCCTAAATCCTGAATCCAGCCCTTTCTGTTGTGTCATGAAACCAAAATGGATCATGAATGAGTTTCTTGAGATGAAGTAGAAGCAAGAGTAGAAGCACCTAACTAGGAAAATGAATGGAAACTGGGAAACACAAAAAGTAGGAGTGTCAGTGAGATGATTGGCTGCTTCCAACTTCCTCCTTCCTCACATCTCTGGGCAATAGTGGTGCCAGTGTGTGTTCTCCAGCCCAACTTGTTTTGATTTGTTGAGATGATCATTCCCACAACCACCTTGGAGCCATGGCCCTTTAGCTTCAGCAACTGATGAGGCAGCCAGGCTGTAAGAACTCATAGGTTATGTTTCACTTTGTTAACCTGCAGGGTTTTTCACACATTCAGATAGTACAATATCTTTAATCCACATTGAAGAACTCTTATTCCTACCCCAAATCTTCACAGAAACATTTCTTTAAATCCACAGGAAAATGTAAGTTGTTGAACTGAATTTCTTGAATTAGTTATAGCTTCCTTACCCCCTAAATAACCACTAAGCCCACTGGGGGATAAAGACAGACACAATCCTATCACCTCATTTTCAACAAAGAATTTGCTACTCTGATAATGTCTGTAATGCTCAGAGACTAAAACAGAGCACATTAAATTTGATGAGGGTGATGAAGTGGAAAATTTGATTAATTTAGATGGGAATGTTTAGAGATATATAATATACTCAATTTCTAAATCACTTAAGCCTTGTGGTTCCTTTTTGCTTTTTTCTTCTTTCCAGAATGATGGCAAGATCAAATTCATTTCTGGCTTAACACCAATCCTGAGGCTGAAAATGTTTTGGAAGTCACTGAGGGGTCTTATTTTAGCTTTTCTTTACTCCCTAAGTCTTGTGTCATAGCATTTTTGCCTTCCTAGTTATAAAAAGGTGATACTGTCCTGCCTAATTCATAGACATATGGATTTCAAATTATTTTGAACCCAGAATATATTTGTCAAATGCAATCAACACAATTTCTCTCTGTGATTATGACAAAATCCACAACCTGATGCTTGAATGGAAGGAATTCTATATGAAGGCAATATAAAGAACAATAATCAATTCAACATTACCATCACTTTTTGGAAGGGTGTGGCAATCTACTGCCCTGTGACTGCACTCAAAAGTCCTGTGATTCTGAGTCACATATTGCTTAATCTAAAGCTCCCTTCCCTTGCTACCACTCCCAGCTCCTTCAAACCCAACCATGTCAATTCTATTTTTTCAGGGTCCCCTATGAATTCTACTTTCCTTTTCCACTGTTCCCTGCAAAACTCCATTTTCCTTCCCTTTGCACAGGCTGTCTCCCAAATCTAGAATACTCTCCTTTCTCATAGCTTCTTCTTAAAAGTTCTACTCCCTTCAAAGCTCATCTCTACTATTCTTTCCTTCAAGAAGCCTTTTCTGAGTCCCCATTTATTAATTCTCCACTTCCATTACTTTTGGAGTAGTTTTCTTGCATGTACTGCTATGTGACTATGTAGCTCCTAATCAAATATATCTTCCTAGCAGACAAGGACTACTTCACTTTAAAGAATAAAATAAAATGTTATTGATGTCTTCTGTTTTGACATTCCTTTATTTTCCAAATCTGTCTATTCCATCCCAGAGAATCATTCTCTGTAATAAAAAAAAAGAAATAAAAAGCAGTTCAACAATACTAAGCAAAACACCAATCAGGTCTGACAGCATATTTAATGGTTCATACTCATAATTTCCCAGCTCTACAAAGAAAGGAAGGAAGTACATTTTCTCATCTCTTCTCTGGAGCCAGACTTGGTCTATAAATTACAGCATTCTATTTTACTTTTTTATTTACAATTTAATAGTCATCATGTATGTAATTTTGTTGGTTCTGGTCATTTCAGTTTGTTCAGCTCAATAAGTCTTTCCATGCATTGTTTCTTGCCCCATGGTGACATTCTGTTACACTAATGTACCACAATTTACTTGCTAAATTCCCAATCAATGGAGATCTACTTTGTTTCTAGTTCTTTGCCGCTATAAAAAAGTATTGCTCTAAATATTTTGGTATATGTACAGCTTTTCTCTTTATTTTCTACCTCTTTGATGTATATTCCTAGCAGTGAGATCTCTGGGTCAAAGGACAGAGTTCTTTTAATTACAGTCTTTGAATGATTCAAATACTTTGCAGAGTGGTCATTTCAATTCAATTCAATAAGCATTTATTAAGCATTTACTAAGTGCCAGGCATTTTGCTAAGCTCTGGGAATATGAGTGTCTGCCCTCAAGGAACTGGCAATCTAATGGGGGAAAAGCAGCACCCTACATGAAGAAATAAAGATGAAAAGAGAGGGAATGATACCTAGAAACATGATATTCCCTAGAGTTCAAAGTAACCTGAGCTGTAGATAGAAAGTTCAGATCCCAGCCCTCTACAAAAGAAAAGTTTTGGAGTTTGGTGCTTCCTTCTTCAGCTCTCCCATTAAAGAGAAGAGAGAAATATTATTCTCCTCTCTTTGCCTCAGTCACCTCATCTATGAAATGAGCTGAAGAGGAAAATAGCAGACAACTCCATTATCTTTGCTAAGAAAACCCCAATGGGGTCACAAAGAGACTGACACTACTGAAAAAAAAAACTGAACAACAATAATGAATGTATCTAAAATCCAATCTAATAAACATTTATTAGGCACCCATGACATGCTAGGCACTGTGCTAAGAGGTGAGGATACGATTAATAAAAAGAAGGACCATCCCTGCCTTCAATAAGCTTACAAATTAAAAGTGGGAGACAACACACCAAAGGAGGCAGGAAAGTGCCAGGGCTGGGGCTTTGGGGAAGGGACACCAGGAGGCATCATGTCTTCTGGATTAGAACCAGTCAGGGCAGCTAATGCAAAGTGGAGTGACCAGAGAGTCTGCTAGGAGCCATCGAAGACCACACTGTTTAATACAGTCACATGTAGAAACTGGGGACTGCAAAGCAGCCCCCAGGAAACACTCACTGAAACCCCCCTAAGTGACTTTCCTTATTAACATCCCCTTATTATTGTAATTACTATGATTATTATTCTTATTTAGCCCCAGGAAAAATAGATGAGAGCAACATGCTTGCAGGGTGAATACAGATGTCCCAATCTGTCCCCTCAGAATATTACCAGGAGATCCCACTTACCAAATTAAACCTAAGGATTCTTATATATCCACTTAGATAGGACCCTCTTTTCTAGGAATAATTGTGTCTTCCTGACTCCAGGTGCCAAACTCTATCCATTGTACCACCTAGCCACACCCATGTCTCTTAGTTCTCCTATTTTATGGAGTCTACATTACAACCAAACAGGTCTATGTGTTGTTCCTTGTACATGATATTCCATCTCTTGACTTTTTGCATTTGGATAAGTGTATGCAGTGCCTGAAATGCATTCCTGCCCCACTTATGCTTCTTAGAATTGGAACTATTGTTCAAGGCATAATTTAGGTGTCCCCTCCTACATAAGATCTTGATTTTTGCTCTTCCTCCCAGTTGTTAGTTCTTTCACTTTCCAGAAATTACTTTGAATTTACTTTGGGGGGAGGGGGTGGCACAAAGGTACATGTATCCTTCCAGAAGAATGTAAGCACCTTGAGGGCAGGAACTGCTTAATATTTGTCTTTATGTCCCCAACAGGAAGCTCAGTGTTTTACATGTAAAAAAATTTATTTGTTAAGCTAAACATAAGCATTATAAGATTTCAGTGGTAGAAAGGGCATGTTCCACTATCCACATCCAGAGGAAGAACTGTGGGAGTAGAAACACAGAAGAAAAAGAACTACTTAATCACATGGGTCAATGGGGATATGATTGGGGACATAGACTCTAAATGATCACCCTAGTGTAATTATCAATAATATGGAAATGGGTCTTGATCAATGACACATGTAAAACCCACTGGAATTGCATGTCAGCTATGGGAGGAGAGTGGGAAGAGGGAGGGAAAGAACATGAATCTTTTAACCATGGGAAAATATTCTAAATTAATTCAATAACATTTTCAAAAATAAATAAATAAAAGAAAGGACATGTTCCAACCCAAATTTAAACATTAATCCTCTCTATTTTATGTCTGACACACAGTCATTCAGCACTTTCCAGTCAAAGAGCAATAGTGATAGAGAACTCACTATCTCCCAAGGCAGTCCTTTCTCTATTTAAATAATTCTAACCACTGGTAAGTTTTTTCTATATTTCAAGCTAAAATTGATCTCTGTAACTTTCACTCAATCAGTATAATTCTGCCCTTATATTTATTAGTCCTAGTTGTGCCCTAGGTGCCAAGTAGAATAAATCTAATTTTTCTTTCACATGACAGCCCTTCAATTACAGCATGGCCCCCAAAGTCATTTCTTCTCCAGGCTAAACATCCTTCCTTCAACTAGTTGCCATATGGCAGAGTTTCAAGTCCTCTAACAATGCTGGTGGGCCTCCCTGATGTACAAGCCAGCTTGTTTATGTCCTTCCTAAAGTCTGGCATAAGGAACTGAACAAGATACTCCAGAAGGGTTTTGAGTAAGGCAGAATAAGGCAAGGCTACAGCCAATCTGGCCCAGGACATTAGCTGCTGTTAATACACTAAAATCATATTAGTGGTTGGTTGGTTAGTTCATTTGTTTGTTTTTCCTACCAAAGCATATAGCTAACTCATCAAGGCTCATGCCTGAACTACAGGTCCTTTTTCCCCTTTTCTTTTTTTTCTTTCAATTTTTTTTTAATACTCTTGTTAACCAATTTTTTTTAAATGAATGCTGGTGACTTCCCTAAAATTTTAAAAATAATCTTCCCATATTTGCTTTTCTAGCTGGATGTTAACTCCATTTGAGAATTTGTAAGAAAAAATTCCAGATAAATGCAGAAAGAAAATCATGGGCCTGATTTCTACTCTAACCATAAGCCCTGATTACTATACTTCACTGTTTGTCATAGCTACTTTTTTCTTCCCTCTCTCCCCATCTCAGAAATGTTACATTTTCCAAGTCTGGCTTAGATGAATATAATTTAGTGTAATATTTCTGAATATTGGCAGTATCTGTCATACAGAGAGCGAACTGTGTTTTGAAAGAATGACACTAAGCAAAATATAATGTTTTTGTTTTCATTTAATGTTTCTATTATTCTAAGAAACCTTTTTAATTCAACAGCCACATTTTCACACAAATTACTCAATTCCTAATCAAAATTGTGGTCCTTGCTCACCTTTCTGTAATTTGTAATCTTTGAGGAGAATAAGATAACAGACATAATATTGCATAGTGATTTTAAGGGTTTAAAAAGTCTTCCTTCTCAGATAAGCCTAGAACAGACTTTTGGTCAAGACCTTAGAATCAGGATATTTCTGATTTGTTTTCAAAAAGGATGACCTAACCCAAAGAGATTAAAAAATGGGGAAGGACCTGTTTGTACAAAAATATCTATAGCTTCTCTTTCTGTGGTGGCAAAGAACTGAAAACTAAAGAGATGTTCCCCAGCTGGGGAATGGATGTACAAATTGTGATATATCATGGTGATGGAATACTATTGTGCTATAAGGAATGATGAACAGGATGACTTCAGAGAAAACTGGAAGACCCTACATGAACTGATGCAGAGTGAAATTAACAGAACCAGGAAAACACATTACACGGTAACTGAAATATTGTGGGATGATCAAATGTGATAGACTTTGCTACTAACAGCAATACAATGATCCAGGACAATTCTGAGGGATTTATGAAAAGAATGCTATTCACCTCTAGAGAAAGAACTGAGGGAGTAGAAAACATATGATTTATCACTTGTTTATTTGGGTAAATGATTTGGGATTCTGACTTTATAAGATTATTCTCTTACAAAAATAAATAATATGGATATATGTTTTGAGTGATAATACATATGTAACCCAATGAAATTGATTGTCAGCTCTGAGAAGAGGGAAGGGAAGAGAGGAGATACATAAATCATGTAACTCTGGAAAACGTGTAAATTTGTTATTGGAATAAAATAAAGATAATTTTTAAAGGATGGTCTAATATTTTCTCTCTTAGAAAGTAAAATTGTCCTATTCTTGGTAAATTATTTCTATACACCATCTAAGGTATCTGCTTAGAAGATTGCTTTTGTTTTAATCTCTAAAAAAATAGCTTCATAAAATAAGTCCAAATCTTTCAAGATTCTAACCCTGCCTGATATAGAAAGTTTGCCATATTAAGGTTCTTATCTACCTTCCCAGACTTTACTATAGATACTGTGTGGTAGAGAGGGGAAAATACCTGTAGATCATGGGTTCAGACCATTTCTTTGATGCTGATTACCTATGTGACCTTAGAAAAATCACATTATCTATGGATTTCATTTCCTCATCTGTAAAATGAGAGAATTAGACTATATGATCTCTGAGATCCTGTCCAGGTCTAGATCTTTGATCTTATTCTCTATACCACCACTCTTCATGTCAGTCAAATTGGCCAGCCAGTTCTTCCATATATTTTCTTCTGACATCTACCTCTTCTATTTTTTTTAAAGTACAGCTCATGTGCCACTTTTTGAATGAGGTTTTTCTCAATCCCCTTAGTTGTTGGCAGCCTATAACTCTTAAATGTACTTGCACATATTTTGTATTCATTTATCTATACTCCGTATAGTCCTTTTCTAGCAGACTCTAAAGAGATACTTGAGAGACTGTCCAAGAATGACTCTTTAGAATTTGTATTTGTTTCACATTAGGCACATGGTACAATGGTTTGCATTTTTTCCAATTTAAAAATATCTAGTTAATCTTTTCTATCCAGATTAAATCAATTAATTACATTATAATTTTAAATATTCATTTTCTCAGATTTTTCAATCCATCTTCTCTCCCTCTCTTCAAACCCTCCCTTCTCCCAAAGAAGGCAGGTAATATGATATAGGTTGTACGTGTAGTATTACGTAATATGTATTTTTCCATTTCTCTTTCTATGAAACAAGAGATACATTGCTTATGCTAAAAAAAATTCGTGGAGGAAATAAAATAAATAATGACATGCTTCAATCTGCATTTGAACTCTGTCTGTTCTTTCTACAGCAATGGATATCCTTTTTCATCACAGGTCTCTTGGAGTTGTCCTAGATCCTCACCTTGTTGATTATAGCTAAGTCATTCAGGATTGATCACAATATATTGTTGTTGTTACTGTGTACAATATTCTCCTAGAGCAGCTTATACTTTACATCAATAGTATTCCATCACAATCATATCACCAGAATTTATTCAACTCTCTCCCAACTGATGTTTCCCTTTCCTTTTAAAATTGGAACTGATTTCTTTACCCCCAAAAAAAAAATGTTTATGTGAATGTTAGAGTTCAACAAAAAAGATGAGCATTGCCACACCCAAAGAACAGAGAGGATTATATATGAAAAGATAAACCTCATTAAATTGAATTTGCTTCTATTAAAATATCTACCTAGTTGCAAAAATGTCTTATGTCTTCTTCTTATCTTCTGACCTTCCAAATAATTCTGTGCATTTTCTTTTGGTACTCCTTTCTTTCTTCCTTTTAAGATATCACTATCAGTAGATACTCTTTCTTTTCTCTTTTATCTCTTTGGGGATAGATAGGCTTAGTAGTGTATCTATGGGTCAAAAGTTACACATAGCTTAATGACTTGGGGACTTAGTTCTAAATTGCTTTCCAGAATAGTTAGACCAATTCACAGCTCTCCCGTGAGTGGACCAAGTATGTAAAGTCCTGTCACTTTCATTTTTAAATCATCTTTTTTCCATTGATTTCTATGAAGTAGAACATTAGAATTATTTTAATTAATCTCCTGTTTATAATTATTAGCAAAGAGTTGACACAAAATTATCCAAGATTTTAGGAATAACTGAATAAATTACAATTTACAAATATAAACAAATATTTTGCACCATAAGAAATGATGAAAGTAGTCTCATAATAACTTGCAAATACTTGTATAAACAAAATTTTTAACTTGGTGATCTCATCAGCAACCAAGTATTCAATTATGATCTTTCTATCAATGGCTTCCTAGTATTTAAAAAAAAAAAACCTTACCTTCCATCTTGGAATCTATACTGTGTATTGGTTCCAAGGTAGAAGAGCAGTAAGGACTAGGCAATGAATGTTAAATGACTTACCTAGGGTCACACAGCTAGGAAGTGTCAGAGGCTAGATGTGAATCTAGAACACCTCCCACACACACACACACACACACACCCATCTCTGAGCCTGGCTCTCAATACCCTGATCCATGTAGCTACTCCCCATCCCTATTATTTCTCTCAAGCTAGTCACACATACCTTCTGGGCATCTCAAATTTAAAGTCTGATAGGCATCTCAAACTCAACATGTCTAAAACAGAACTCATTATCGGTCCCTCAAATCCTCCCCTCTTCCAAATTCCCCTATTACCACTGAGGACACTACAATTCTCCTAGTCCCACACTTGGTGACATCCTCAGGCACATGTATGCCACATGTCTAACTGGTGGTCAAATCTTGTCACTTCTATGTTCAAAGCATCCTTTATATAAAGCCCCTTCTCTCTCCGCTCACAGCCACCACTTCGGGTCAGCCCCTCATTGCCTCGCACCTGGACTTCTGAAATTGCCTCCTACTGGTCCCCCTGATACAAGTCTCTTTCCACACAGCAACCCATTCTCCACTCAGGTACCAAGGCAACTGTTCTAAAGCCCAGGCCTGATTATGTCACCTCCCCATCTCCCTGGATGAGTCAGGAGTTTTATAAGGAAAAGAAAGGAAAGGGGGAAAGCATTTAAGCACTTAATATGTGCCAGACACTCTGTGAAACCCTTTACAAATCTCATTAGATCCTCATAACAACCCGAGGAGGTAGGTACTATTATCATCTGCATTTTAGGCTTATTGAGGGTCACCCAGTCAGTCTGAGGACAGATTTGAGCTCTAGTCTTATTGACTCCAGATCCAGGACTCTGTCCACTGAGTCACCTAGTCACCTCGTATTATGATTACTTCTAGGATCAAATACAAAGTCCTCTGTTAGGCCATTAAAGCTCTTCACCAACTGTCCCCTTCCCACATTTCCAATATTGTTACACTTTACTCCCTTCCCAACACACTATGATCAAGCTTTACTACTACTTGCTACTACACTACTACTGGCTGTTCCCTAAATTGTCCATCTCCTCTCTATGCCTTTTCATTGGCTCTCCTGGAATGCACTGGTCATCATGCTTGGAATACTCTTCCCCTCATCCTAACTTCTTAGTTTCCCTGGCTCCCTTCAAGATTCAACTTAAATCTCATGTTCTTTGGAGCCCCCCAAACCCCAGCACTTAGTGTCTTCTCCTCTTAAATATCCATCTATCTATCTATCTATCTATCTATCTATCTATCTATCTATCTATCTATCTGTCTGTCTGTCTGTCTGTCTGTCTATCTATCTATTATCTATTATCTATCTATATATTATCTATCTATCTATCGGACTATCATCTATCCAACCATCTATCTATCTATTTCTCTATCTAATCTATCACCCATCTATCTACCTATCTATCTAACCTACCTACCTATCTATCTATCAGACTATCATCTAGCTGACCATCTATCTATCATCTATCTATCTATTTATCTATCTAATATATCTATCATCCATTTATCTACCTATCTATCTGAATATCTATCTAATCTATCATCTATCTGACTATCTATCTATCTAATCTATCATCTGTCTATCTAATCTATCACCCATCTATCTACCTACCTATCTATCTATCTGACTATCATCTATCTATGTGAGTATCTATCTATTTATCTATCTAATCTATCTCCTATATATCATCTATCTACCTATCTATCATTTCTGTCTATCTATATATCTAGCATCAACTATCTTTCTATCTATCTACTTACTGGTTGTCTATCTTTTTATCATGTCTCTTTCTATCTATCTGTCTAGCATCTATCTATCTGTCTGTCTATTATTCTATAATCTATCATCTATCTACCTACCTACCTACCTACCTACCTATCTTTCATCTATCATCCTACCCATCAATCTGACTATCCATCATCTATCCATCTGACTATCTATCATCTATCTATATATCTATTATCTATCAACCTATATATATATATATATAATCTATCATCTGTCTGTCTATTTATCTAGCATTTATCTATCTATCTACCTATCAATCATCTGTCTATCATTCTATAATCTATCTGTCTGCCTCTCTATCTAGCAACTGTGAATCTATCATCTAACAACCTATCTACCTATCATTTATCTATCAATGTGTGTGTGTGTATATATACTTGTATACATATATGTTTGTAGTAATTACCTAGTATATATAATAATTTGCATATAGTAATCACCTAATACAATTACTTGGTAAAATCATCTGTCTTGCCCATTAAACAGCCTTGTATTACTATTAGAATGTAAACAATTAAGTTAATAATTTTCCTTCTACCAAACCATCCCTGCATACCTGGTATAAATCTTCTTTTGTCATAAAGCATCTTTGTGATATAGAGGAGTCTCCTGGTTAATATTTTGTTTAGGATTATTGCATCTACACTCATAAATGAAATTGGCCTATAATTTTTCTTTCTACATTTTTACTCTTTCTGATTTAGATAACAACACCATATTTGTTTCATAAAAGAATTTTGGCAGGACTCCTTTACCAACTGTTCTAAATAATATATTTCTACAAATAAAGTCAGATTAAATTATTGGAGAAATATTCATTGTTCATGGTTGAGCGGAGCCAATAAAATGACAGTCCTACCTAAACTAATCTACTTATTTAATGCCATACCGATTAAATTACCAAAAATTATTTTATTGAACTAGAAAAATAATAAGAAAATTTACTTAGAATAGCAAAAGGTCAAGAATATTAAAGGAATTAATGGGAAAATGTAAAGGAACATGGTCTTTAAATTATTTTTTTAAAGCAATAGTTATCAAAACTATCTGATCCTGGTTAAGAAATAGAAAAGTGATGGGCAGGATAGAATAGATATGCAAAATACAGATTTAAAGATTATAGTAACTTTTTGTTTGATAAAGGTAAAGATCTAAGTTTCTGGAATTAAAATCACTATTTGGTGAAAATCTGGGGGGGAAACTGGAAAAGAGTTTGGCCAAAACCAGATATAGACCGATATCTTATACTACTTACACCATAATATCAAAATATATACGTAACCTATACATAAAGGGAGAATTTTAATCCAATTAGAACAGGGAACATATTACTTATCACATTTATGGTTAGGAGAAGAAATTATGAATGAATAAGAGCTAGAAAGCATTGTTAGATGTAAAACGGATAATTTTGAACACATCGAATTGAAAATATTTTGTAAAAAATAAAACAAATGTAGCCAAGATTAGAAGGAAAGCAGCAACTAGGGAGGAAAATTTGTTTATGTCATTTCCTAGATAGAGCTCTAATATCTAAACTATACCAAGAACTCTGTTAAATATATAAGAATATAAGCCATGCTTCAATTGATAAATGATCAAAAGCTACGAATAGATAGTTTTTGGCTGAAGAAATCAAGCCATATACAACTATATGAAAAAAAAATACTCTAAAGCACCATTCATCAGATTGGCTAAAATGATAAAAGGGCAAAATAACAAATATTGAAGGGATGTGGGAAACTGGGGATACTAATCAACCTGGTATAACTGTGAACTGATCCAACCATTTTGGAGAGCAATCTGGAATTATGCTCAAACTGTATATTAAATTGTATATCCCTTTTGACCTAGCAATTTATTAGATTTATTTCCTAAGATGATGAGAGAAATAAGGAAAAGAACTTACACAGTCTAAAATATTTATAGCAAAGAAATGGAAATTGAAGGAATACCCATCAATTGGGGAATAGTTAAATAAATTGTAGTATATTATTATGATGAAGAAATTACAAGCAGGTTAATTTTGGAAAAATATGGAAAGAACAACATGAAATGATGAAGAGTGAAATGAGCAGGACCAAGACAAACAGCAATAGAGAAATATTGTTTGAAGAATGACTTGTGCATGTCCACCTCCAGAGAAAGAACTGAGAAACAGAAATAAGTAAGACATAGTTTTATTTATATATGTATCTTTTTGTCAAATGATTCCTTCTCTAGTAGGGAGCGGGAATGGAGGGAGATAACTGGGTATTTTAATGTAGTAAACAAAAAAATAAATAAATATATTTTTAAAAACTATTACTTGAGGGCAGCAACTATTTTTTGCCTTTCTTTTTATCCCCAGCATTTAGATGAGAACCTGAAAGATAGTAAGTACTTAATAATTGCTTGTTGGCTTTACTTCACTCTTAATTGCCTTCCTGACAATTTTAGGTTTTAATTACTAGCTAATCATTTAAAAAATATTCTTTTGTAGCTCCTTACCTCACCTAAAGGATTCTAGCTAGGTACCTCAGGTCTCATGGTATTGTGTAGGTTAGAATACTCTGGTAATTACACCTCGTGAGCTATATGTACATTTTTATTTGTCAATCAGAAGGCACAGCTTTCTTTAAGGGCATTTAATAATATATAAATAATATATAGATTATTGTAATTTATATAAATAATATACAAATATAAATGTAATATATAAATATATATTAAATAATATAATAAATAAAAGATCATTCCCTCCATAAAGATGGAGCTTACTCTCCCAATAATGGGCATATACTCATCATCCATACATGGGGAATTCATGTATATGACCCAGGCATCTGTAAAAAGCCTGCCTCTGAGACGCTCTCATTTTCAGCATCTAAACAACTATTAATCAGTTATTATACATAAAGCATCTTACCATCTAGCATGAGAGTTCAGGGTTGTAGTTCATCAATGACTTTATACATGTATACACACATGTATTATATGTGCACATCTGTGCATCATACATGAACATACACTGATCCATATCCCAGGCATGTGTGGAAGGAGTTCGGCTGCCAGTGGGGATGATCAATCAACATAGTGTTGACTCCAGCCCTGGCCAGAGTCTTCCTCCTTGACCGCAGCTCCCTTCACTCTCCCTACCTTGACAATTCTTTGCCACCTCTTCCTCCTGATTTCCTTGGATTCCTTCATGATTCAACTCAAACGCCAACTTCTTCAGCAGGACCTGCCCAGTCCCCACTAAGTTTACCTTCTATCTTCTTCAGATATATCTTGTATGTTCATAGTTATGCTCATTATCTTCTCCCAAAAGTTTGCAAACTCCTTGAGGGCAGGAACTATTTTTGCCTTTTTCTTTGTATCCCACAGTCTCTGGCAAATAGTAAATGCTTAACAAATACTTGAGAAATGCTTGATTAAAAACGTAATTTGAGAGAACATTCCTTTGTTAAATTCCTGTTGATGGATTACCAGAAAAGTCAGTAATTAATATAGTTAAATTTCAGTGGAAGGTCATGATTTTGTAGCATGTTCTATATGACATTTCGATATAGTACATGCTACAAAACTATGGTATGCAATCACTTCAAACCCAACAAAACCTATAAAAGAGGGGGAAAATCTGAAAAGCTATATTCACTTCTCTTCTTTTTTCTATATTATGTTACTACAACAACAAGACCTTTTCACACAGATGGACAGATTCCCCATTTCCAGGAAGGCCAGATTACTTGTCCTTGGTTGTATAAATCCTCCAAACAGTCTAACGATCCAGCCAAACTTCAAGGATTCCTGGGTATACAAGTCTACTCTCTATCCTCCTGTCGTCTTATTCTAATTCTAAGGAAAAGGCTATGGCAGGGTCAAGAGGGGCTCTATGGGGAACAGTAGAGACTAATTCTTGGATAATCACCCATTCAGAATTTTGTGAGAATAGTTCCATGGGAATTGACTGACTCTTCAGAGTACAAGATGACAAGGAGTGTAATGAGTTGGAGAAATTTTGCTTTCTGTGTCTGCTTCTTTGGGTTTGTGTAGCTCTAGATCACAAGTGAATCTCCAAATCCAAAGATGCAATAAATGAGAAATATTGCCCTTGTGTGCTTCAGTTGTTTGAAAAATAAACAGGGCAGGAAAGAATTCTAAGCTGTGGCAGACAGACAAATATGGCATCACTGTGCTTCAGCTACTTTATGCTGCTAGGCATGGTAAATTTGGCTGGTAAGTCCACACTGGGAACAAAAATCCCAGCATAAATTTTTCCTTTGAAAACTCTATTAATGGTAGGAATGTCAGTGGTCTAGTGTGCTTTTAAGTCCATGAAAATTAAACCTGATATAGTCAATCTGCTAAGATAATAAGAAAGATTCCTTTAGCAATTACACACAATTTTTTAAGTAGAGTTTAAAGAAAAGTAACTAAGCATTTTATTATAAGATCATGAGATGATTCCTAGTTCTAAATCAGTGGTAATCAGATTTATCATTGGAAGGACCTTGAGAGAGTGCCTAATAAAAACCCATTCCCTTTACAAATGAGCACAGGAAGGATGAAAGAAGACTAAAATGACTTCCTCAAAGTCACCATGCTAGTAACAAGCCTGGAATTTGAACCAAGATTTTTGGACTCCAAATCCAGAGGCTCTTTCTAATACCCCAACTGCAATAAATTATGAACCCCAACACAGTAGACCTTCAGTTTCCTTAAACTAGACTGACAAGCTGTCAATTTGGCTGTTGCTTACTTACCTCAGTATCTGAAATCACCTCCCCAAGACTTTGTTTGGGCTTTCTGTCCTAAGGAACCCCTAAAGATTCTTTCCCCCCTCCTTCCTTCTTTCCTTCCTTTATGAACATTTGGTTCCCACAGGCCTTCATTATCAAGGTTTCAAATGGTTGCCGCTGACCTACCCTTGAATCCAAATATTTGTGCTATTCAACGTGAATTGTTCATTCAGCCCAATGCTTGATTATGTCTGCCTGCTTTTGATCAGCCTGAATGAACTACTTGACTAAGTAATACCCATACAGCCAGGTCATAAGTAGAGGCTCCTTGCTACTGACCAGAAACAACCAGGAAAGTGGGGGACAGATTTGTGGGGGTTTTCCAGCACAAGTGAGGAAAAGAAAAGCTTGTACCTTCAATGACATAATTACAAGTAAATTCCAGTTTCTCTAGGTCTGTGTAATTAGTGCTGCATAAATCCAATGAACTCTGGACTAAAGGATGTTTTCTTTGTATTAGTTATCCCTTCAAACATTTCTTTGAAATAGACGGATGCTATCTCTAGTGTTACCCAGATCTGGAAATTGGGAGATACAGCTATACATCCCTCCCCCCACTGCTGCCCACATCTCAGAAACTCAATCAGTACATTTGGCTGAATACACAAAGATTATACCATGGCCTCTTTCTATTTGCTTCTTACTGATTGTGAATAAATATCAAAGGTAATATTAACCTTGGAATTTTCTTCTCTGGTTTCATTTATACTTAATGCATGATATTATAAACAGTGATTTTATCATTATCATAAAACTCTCATTTACCACATCTCTGCAACTATTTCCAGTCATTAGTCATTTTTTTAGTTCTTTTAAAAAAATGTGTTTGTTACATTAAAATCCTCAGATATCTCCCTACCTTCCTCTTCCCCTCTCTGCGCTAGAGAAAGCATCAGTTGACCAAAAGATATGATTATATAGAAATGTTATGTATGCCTGTAAGTTTGTGTGTTCTGATCTGAAATTTTCTCTTGATTCGTTATTTTAAACTATTTTTCTGGAAGTGAACAGAGAAGCCACTCAGGACAGGAAATCCTAGGTTCAAATCCTGCCTTTAAACCATGCTAATTATGCAAGCTTGAGAAAACCATTTGTCTTGCTTCCCCACTAATAAGGAAAAGGGAAGGAGAACTGGATCAGAAGTTAGAAGACCTGAATTCAAATCTTAATTCTACTACTTTCTGCCCATGAGAATAAAGAACTCGGAATCTAATGCCTACGTTTGAATCCTGGCTCTGTAAGACCATAGGCAAGAGACTTAGCTTCTCCAGATCTCAGTTTCTTCATCATTAAAATGAAGTGGTTGGACTAAATGACCTCTAAGATCCCTTATAACTCTAGATCTTGGTTCCCGTAACCTGTAAAAAAATAACATTTATCCTGAGCTTCCATTTCTTCAATCTGTTAGAAGAAGGTTGGATTAGAAAACCTCTGAGGTAACTTCCAGCTCGAAATCTATGTCCCTAAAAATCTGTAAAATTGAAGTAATTATATTCATAGTATACCCATTTCATAGGGTTGTTTATAGAGCTCAAAAGAGAAAATAAAGCACTTCAAAGCATTTTCTCATGGTCAAAAGGTTTTTTTTTTTTAATTTGTCTAAATTCTCTAAAGCTTTTCCATACATATATTTTCAAACTGTTTTGCTTCATTTCTCTCCTTGCTCATGTCTCTGATCCATCTCTTCAGAAACTCCCCATTTGTACCTCCAAAGTCTTGTGGTTCCTGTCTCGCCCCGAATTGTGCTGTTGAGCCGCCCACAAGCAGAAGAGGGCAGCAGCGTACTCCCCATTGCTGCTGCATCTAGCCTCCCACTTGTCTGCAGAGGAGCTGGCCAGCTCTTTAGATCCTTGATTGGGTTTCTTGTCTTTGCCACTCTAGGCTCAGTGCTTGTTTCAGAGTCTTGTGGGTTCTGTGTATTATTTTACTTTTTCTGCCTGTGGTTCTTCCTCCCATTTTTCCTGGACAATTAGTCAATTGTTTTCTTGGAGCATTCCATTAATTGTGATCTTTTATTTTTGGTTTAGCTCTTTTTCAATTGTTTTCAGTCCTATCCAATTCTTTGCCAGCCCATTTGGGGTTTTCTTGGTAAAGATACTGGAGAAGTTTACTCTTTCCTTCTCCAGCTCATTGTGCAGATGAGGAAACTGAGGCCAACAGGGTTAAGTGACTTGCCTCAGGTCACACAGCTAGTAAGTGTCTGAACCAGTTTCAAGCTCAATAAGATGAGTCTCCACACCCTAGCCTTTCAGAGATTGGTGACTAGTTCCTCAACTCTTTTATAAGTTCCATCACAACAGAGACTATGCTATATATTTCTTTGTATTCTCATAGCAACTGGTATATCTAGTATCAGGTACACATCAGTTTCTAGGGCTTAGAAATGCAAAGCATCTTAAAAGATGACTAATCCCTCATTTGGCAGGTGTGAAAACTGAGGCCCAGAGAAGGAAGTGACTCTCCTAATTTAAGGCAAGATGAACTGCTTGTATGTTAACAAAAGAAAATTATTTCTTTGGCAAAATCGAACAACTATCTCTGATAGGATTTGAGGAGAGATTTTGGAGTGGCTGGAATGAAAATTTGGCCCTACCCCAAAGATTCTTAAGGGGCAGCTAGATGGTTCAATTGATAAAGTATCAGGGGTCTAAAGTCAGGAAGACCTGAGTTCAAATCTGACCTCAGACACTTACTAGCTGTGTGACCCTGAGCAAGTCACCTAATCCTGTTTGCATCAGTTTCTTCATCTGTAAATGAGCTAGAGAGGGAAACAGTAAACCACTTCAGTATCTCTGCCAAGAAAACCCCAAATGGGTTTGGAAAAGAATCCTACACGACTGAAATGACTGAACAACAGCAACAAAAGACCTATATAAAGCTATATTGGTAGTTCTGCAGCAAGTCCAAGCCAGGAGCTACAGTAACTTGTCCCCTGAGAGGGAGAGGAAGGGATTCCCTGTAGGATCCCTTCACATACAGCCACTCCCCCAACTTAAACCTGTAGCTGGGATGCCAGGCAGTGGCTGCTCGCAGCAATATTGTGAGGTTCAGGTGAAATAATGCATGTAATATATCTTGCAAAACTTACAGTGTTGTATAAATACCGTGTGTGGTCACTGGTATCATTGATCCAACAAAGTACTTGGACATCATAAAGCAATCAACGCCAAGCAAAAACTTGCATGTGAAGATTAATGGAAAGAAGTAATGTCTATCTTCATCAAATCATTCCAGACACTGACCTGTTTTCCTATCAAATGAGGGTCCCAATCAGAGACATATTCTAATTATTTTTACAACAGAAAGTAGAGTGAATTATTCACTAAAACTCAAACAAATATATTTGTCCATACATAAGCATGGAGGATTATTGTTAAAAACTAGGGACTAAGATCTTTGTATCTTCAAATGGGTTTAGCACAGTATCTTGTACAGAAAAAAACAAATCAAGAAATATTATTGAATATTTTGCTGAGGGACCAAAAGAAAAAATGGTTTTACAAATAACATGGTTGATTTTTGACAGTATAAAAAAATGCCAGAGACAAACTGAATATATTAACTAGAGGCCTCCATTGGTAGGCTCAGTCTCTTTGGTAGAGTTCAGTATAGAAGACCAAGTCCTAAAGTCACAATGGTTAGGTTGGAAGGGAACTTAGAAGACACCTAGATTACTCTTCCCATTTTATATAACAGGAAACTGAGGTCCAAACTCTTGCCCAGAGCTAAATGGGTAGTTAGTGGGAGAGCTCTGGTTTTCAATCCCACTTATCTGACTTTTTCCATATGATCATACTCTGAATTCCCATCACTGCAGCCTCTGAGAAATTAATATCAGTTGAATTTATGCTTTACAACCACAAACATAAATTTCTGAGGTCAGCAGTTTATGACAAGTTTTCATGACCCAGTTGTTATTTGACATTTTGAAAAGTTGCCTCATAAAATATTTTTCTGAGCAATAATCTGTAGATTCTTTTCTCCTATTAAAAAAAACTGTATTAGCAAGTAACACAGCATCTTCATGTACTTATTTGGTGACAATAGTTGACTGTTTAAAAATCAGAAATTGGACGGTACAATATAGAAATGAGTGGACTTTATGGTTTATTCCAAATTTAGCCCAGGAACAGAAACCAAAATCCTTATAATTTGTGGAATGGGATATGAGAGGGAAAAGTACTACTCATAAACTAAATCATTCTCAATGGAGAAAACATGGAGAAAAAAGTTATTGTAGCTGTTAAATAATTGTGGACTTATTTTGTATCTGCAGCCTGGGGGCAATGATTTTTGCCATTTGCTTTAGAGATTATTTTATTCATGAAGTGGAATTATCTATCATAACCAAGGAATTGTATGTGTGCAGGAGAATATATTTAATTTGTCTGCATCCTGAACATGCTGACCACAAGTGTTAGTATTGTTCCCCAAAATTAACACTATAAAGGAGAAATGTTAGCCTATATTTCATGTTTTAAAAAACTTATAAAACTATAACTCAAACATTCATTTTTCACCTTTCTTATTCATATATCTGTCCAATGACAAAAGGAAAAACAAAACTGTGGTCTAATGAACTGAGGGCTTTCCCCACATAGTCACTTTTAATCTTAACAGCACCATTTTGCAACTAGAAAAATAATCCAGCCTCTGATACTCAGGATGTTGTATTATGAGGGATACTTGATGTCTAACCAGCCCTGGATTTGTTTTTTAGTCAATATTCCTAAAAAAAATAGAAGTTAGTCAAATGTAAATAAACTTGAACCCCTAAATTCTCCTAAAAAAGCAAATACTGGAGGCAGCTGAGTAGCTCAGTGGATTGAGAGCCAGGCCTAGAGATGGGAGGTCCTAGGTTCAAATCTGGTCTCAGACATTTCCCATCTGTGTGACCCTGAGCAAGTCACTTAACCCCCATTGCCTAGTCCTTCCCACTCTTCTGTCTTGGAGCCAATATTGGCTCCAAGACAGAAGATAAGGGTTTTTTAAAAAATACTTCCAG